>NW_026556859.1:0-30529 GCF_029017545.1 Prosopis cineraria
ATTAATGTGAAGGACAAATTCCATCTTGATCACTTCATATTCCTCTACATGAATATCACTAAACTTAATTACAGCCTTTATGATCACCTGGTTAAAGGTGACATTTGACTAGGTCAAAGTTCAGTGATCATCATATAAGAATCCATGATGATCTCAGGTCAAAGGGCTTAGTGACATGGTTATATATGAGATAAAGCTTATGACTTGTATCATGCAGCTTTCTCATAGTTGGTTGGTCTAACACTTGTACCTTTTCAAGTGCCTATGACTTTGATTTATATCTCTATAATTAATTAAAGTCATACTAATCTTGTTTCATCTATGATTCTTCATAGATGATTGATTAAGGATATTTAGGATAATCACTATAGTTTGTCCAAGAACACAGTTATCATAATGAACATGAAATTTATATGATAATAAAAAAGAAATTCATTAAATAATAATGTTCATAATATAATGATTGACCTTAAGACACAATTTTCAATAGGCGTAAAGAACGGGAAGTATACTTCTAAGCTTGGCTATAGACTTGAATACGCTAGGACCCACCCTATTATTTTATCAGCACCTAGTACTTCTACAGCATTTCCAATGGCGTTATCAAAGCATGCGTGGAAACTAAAAAGCCATCCAAAAGTGAAGCACTTCACCTGGAGGGCTCTTAACTTGTCTGTTGCGACTAAATATGCTCTTTTCTCTAGTAAGTGTGCGTCAAATCCTCTTTGCCCTCTTTGCAGTTATCAACCTGAGACCACTGAACACATGCTACTGCTCTGTGATTGGGTAAAGTGCATCTGGTTTGCTCCCCTCTTTGCCTCACCCTTGACCCTTTGCATGTTTCATCTTTTGAGATCTGGTAGAGTTACTTTTTGTCTAATAAAAATCCCTTTGATGCATATGAGAAAGCTTATATTGCATGTTTATGTTGGAATATTTGGAAAATCAAATCAGTATAAGTATTTAATGCTGCTACTCTTAACCCAATTCATGTTCTTAGTACTACCAAGGTTGTCGTTGAGGAATATTGAACCACTAATAATTTAATAGGCCAAACACAACCTGGTGATCATCCATGAATTTGTTGGACTCCACCTGAACATGGTACTGTAAAAATCAATTGTGATGGGCCTTTGTCCCATATTCTAGTAAAGCTACTTTAGGAGTAATTTGTGGAGATCATTATGGTACTTTTCTTCAAGGTTGGAGGGAGCCCATGACAATAGATTCAATTTTTATGACTAAATTCCTTGCTTGCCAGAAAGCTGTTCAGCTTGCCTATTTTTATAGCGCCCAAAAGGTTATAGTAGAAACTAATTGTCTTGATTTATTCAGAGCTTTATCAAAGAAAGACCCCACTTTCTGCACTTGGTCTACTCAAAGTACTCTTGGTGATCTGTTTGCATGGCTTGAATAATCCCACAGTTTCATCTCCTTATCATTTGTCAAGCATGAAGGTAACTTTGCTACTGACTGGTTGGTAGCCTCTTCCTTAAAGGGTGTGGATCCTACTGGTTTACTTCTCAGCATGCCACTCCCTCTTTCAACCATTGTTCAAACTGACTCAGCCTTCTCTTGGTCTTCCTTTCAGCACCCTGTGCTCCAACAAGCAAAGAATGAATCGGTTAAGTTGTGCTTTATTTTGGGTGTCTTTGTTCGTTTGTCTAGACATTTGCCTTTGGGCTTATTATCTTTTTTCTATCTCTGTACTGCACTTTGTTGCATTATTTCTTTGATGTTTTATGAATGGAATGATTTTTTGTTGGTCAAAAAAAAAAAAAAATAGAATGCTATATTTTGAATTTAACAAAGATTGCTTGAGAGCTAAAATATTAATAGGATGTTAATTTGAAAATTTTAGGTTTTATTTATTTTTTTTGGAGAAATGTCACTTAAATTTTTGATATCTTTTTTGAAAATGTTATGAAAATATGAATTTCAATTTATGAACTTCAAATAATGACTTTATAAAAATTTAGACATTGAATTTAAAATAATTCAGATTTACCCAACATTGCATTTTTTTTGAACAAATACCCAACATTGCATTTGAAAATCTATTTTTTTGATAATTTTGAAAAAAAAGAAATTTTAGGGTATTTTAAAAAAATGAAAAAAATGTAAAATTGCATTATTTTATCATCCTAAAGTATTAAAATGTTTTTAATTTTATGTAGAATATAATGACAAAAAAAATTATTAAAAGATTGGAGCATTACCAAAAGCATTAATTAGCAAAGGGGGGGGGATTTTTTTTTTCTCTGCACAAAAATAACCTTTTTATGAACTTGAATATGCAAAATCACTTAAACTAACTATTACCCTCTATTGAATGTGAAGAAAAGTTAAGAGAAAAAAAATAAAAGGAAAGAAAATGAAGAGAATAAAAAACTGAAAAGAAAATATTATTACTCCTCTTATTTGGATGGACAAGAGAAAATAGAGAGGAAAGAAAATAAATAAATATCATAATGTTTATAATGCCCTTATATATCATGTTTCATTATCTTTTTAAAAATAAAATAAAAGAAGAAATTATATTAAAAAATTTATTTTCATATTATTATATTTTAACATCAAATAATTTAGTAAAAATATGTTATTTTTATATTTAAAAATTAAAAGTAGGCACTTTTTAAAATTAAATATAATAACATAAAAATACAAATTATCATAGTATTTAGATAAAAAATAAAAATATAATTTAGGTTAACAAACTTGCCACATGTCTCACCTTTCCTCACCATATGGCTCATCAGCGTCATCATTTTTTTCATTGAGGTCACCTGGTTGAAGATGGGTCTAGCAGAAAAATAGTTAAGAGACAAAGAAGAGAGTTGACAGAAAATATTTTATTCGAGGCAGAGAAGAGGGTTGATAGAGGAAAAAAAATTTTTACTCTCAAAATTTCTCTGCTTGTAAAGAGAAAAGTTGGGAGGAAAATGTAATAAGTTATACATCTCATTTTCTTTCTAACTTTTATTTATTCTCACTTTTTTTCTCATCCAATTAGGGGATAATTTATTTCTCTCCTATTTTCTTCTCATGTTTTCTTTCTTTTCATATTTTCTCTCATTTCAAACAACGCATTAAGGATCAATTTAGACTATTTTTTTAAATATCTTAATTAAAATAATATTCCAACCAAAAGTTAATTGAGATTGTGCTGCATGCCAACCAAAATTAAATTGAAGTTTTATCTCAAGAAAGGGACTCGCTAAGACAGATTGAAATGAGGAAAGGGAAAGAAAATCACTTTAAAAACACATTGACGTACATTTGCTTTCTTAGTAGTTACACGGTATCAGAAAATTTGCTTTCTCATATCATATTCCCAAAACAAGTCAAATGTGCAAGAAAAAATGATAATTTATTCGCGGAAAAAAAAAACCAAACAAAAAACATAAACCTTTCCAAAAGTTGCTTATTTAAATCCTAATCATCATCATCTATGTCTAAGTGGTGTCTACTTAAACACGAATCTCGAACTTTGCATGGATAACAACTCATCAAATTCTTTTATGTCTGTACTGTGCAAGAACGGAATCAGATTCAGCTGACGCCGAGATTCCTTTACTTTTCGAAGAAAGATTCATTCAAAGTTTAAGAAACTAAGAAGGGTTGATTCCGTCCCCTTATAGAAGCCATGGATGAACGATCCAGAAGCAAAAAAATTATGCCTACTTTGTTTTCTTCTTCGTTGGTTTCTAACACATTCCAAGTGCTGACACGAAGATCGGTTCTGAGGCTAACCTTATTCACTTTTATCCTTTTCTGGTTTGTGTACGCTCTTTTCAATGCCTTCTCCCCCGTTCTTGATGATTCCTCCAAGCTCGACACCACTTTCCCATTCAATTCAGACGACTCTGCCGTTTCCCTGAGCCAAATTTCCAGCGAGAATTTCCCCAGCAAATCCCCCGTCAAAGTCTACCTCTATGATCTGCCGACGAGGTTCACCTATGGAGTCATCCAGCACCATTCCTTGGTGCGTGGTGGCCGCGCCGTCGAAGACGTGACCACTCTCAAGTACCCAGGCCACCAGCACATGGCGGAGTGGTACCTCTTCTTGGATCTCATCCGACCCGAACCCGAGCGTGTTGGATCGCCCATTGTTCGGGTATCGGATCCCGAGGAGGCGGACCTGTTCTATGTGGCTTTCTTCTCTTCACTGAGCTTAATCGTGAACCCAACTTTGGTTCCCGCTGAGTTGGACAGTGAGAAGCCGACTTACATTGACGCAGAGAATCAGCAAGCGTTGGTGGAGTGGTTGGGGGAGCAGGAGTATTGGAAGAGGAACAATGGAAGGGACCATGTGATTATAGCTTCGGATCCGAATGCGTTGTATCGGGTCATGGATAGAGTGAAGAATAGTATACTTCTTGTGGCAGATTTTGGGCGTTTGAGACCAGACCAAGGGTCCCTTGTTAAGGATGTCGTCATACCATACTCACATCGCCTCAGAACATACGAGGGTGATGTTGGACTTGAGAATCGCAATACGTTGTTGTTTTTTATGGGTGCCCGATACCGGAAAGAGGTAATAATCAGTCTTGTCTATATATGATGCAAATGAATTTCTCTTACATTGAGCATTTAATCTATTTTCAGTTGTAGTTATGTTAGGTTCTTGAGCTCTTATGGCAAGTTTAGATACCTTCTTGGCAAGTTCTTTATGGTTTATATGATGCAGAATTGCAGATGAATTTGACTGACGGGTACCATTTACTCTCTTTTTAGGATGAGGATTAGAAATTTGTTTGTGATTAATAGGATTGATATATCTGTATAGCTATCACATTGTGAAGTGATTGTTCTTGAGATGATGTGTTTCTCATAAGCGATTTGGCATGGTCATTTTAATGTTTCCCCAGTTATAGTAAATCGCTATTTGTTTTTCCAAGGTTCAAGGAGTAAAACATGATATGCCAACTTTTATAATAAAATGATGAACTGTCTACACAATCTTTGGACGTATGTGGTTTACCTTGTGATACAATCAATCCTTTAGGCAGCAGCAACCACCATATGAGTTTCCGGCCAACCTTGGGTTGGTTAACTTTATGATGCAGAACCAGTTGCAATAGTTACAAGAATTTGTTTGCTTGTTTCTTTAGTTCCTCAGCAACCAGCATAAGAGTTTTGAGTTTGATGTGAAGATCTGGTTCTACTGGTTAAAATTGAAAATAAATAAAGTGCACCATTGGCATGGTATAATGCCAAAGGGACATTTCACAGCTGGTAATATGTGGTGATAGATTCATCTAATGGATGAGCGAAAGATGAAAACCAATGACAAATGATTATGTTGGCAAAGTATAAACTAAGTGAGACAGAACCTTCTTTTAATTTTTCATAAATTGTATTTGGAAAGTAATGTAAAGAATGGGATGTATTTTAGAATTAGAGTATTAGAATTGCTTCTTGTTGTTGGAGATTTTGATTAATGACATATACTATCTACATATAGTGTGTTTGGAAACTCCCAACACACATTTGCCATGCAAATGTCCATTTCAAAAGTGAGGAAAATGGGTTTTTGCAAGTTTCCCAAACATGCTTATAGATGTCTGTGTGTCTACAGTTATTGTTCTAATTTGCAGAATTCCAATTATAAAAGCTACCACGTTTTTGTCCCTTGTCCGCATAACATTTGTATGTGCTTTCATAAAAAGATTGATCTACTCTGCTGTCTTGATTTCATAGAACTCATAAACTGTTTTATGGCAAAACCTGCCCTTCTTTTCCTGTTGATGGGAATCCTAAGAAATTGCCAGACACGGTAAAAGAATTCTTGATTCATGGTCAATGCTTTTAATGCTATGTTAAATTCCTTGGCTTATCATTCATTAACGTTAGTTACTTGGTAACTACCTTCAAAATTATCTTCAGAGCAAATATTTTCCTGTCCTATCAATCCAAGTCCAACTCTTTGTGCAAGTAGATATTGATTTGAATATTATGACTGTTTATATTGAAACCTCTCAAATTACTGATATTCATGTGCAGGCTTCAGTTATTAATTTTGTAATAGAAGTACATAATCATAGGTTTGATTTCTTTTTGCCACATGTATTGTCATAAAGCTGATGTATCTTGCTATTTACATGATGTTATAGTTGCCATAGGTGTTGTGTACTATTATTTAGGATCTATCCAAAGGGAGTTCACATTTAAGAAAGAGTTCAATCTGTATATCCCTTTGTGAAAATTTTATAGCAACGTACCATGACAATAATTTTCTTCTTATTCTTTTTTCATTGCATATATGCTCAAATTAGAAGATTAGCTGCTTCGATGCAGGCACTTTATTTGGACATTTGCCCTGAAATATTGATTTCTTCATGTTATCATCTCTAATAGGGAGGCAAAATTCGTGATAAACTCTTTCAAATTCTTGAACAAGAAGAGGATGTCATAATAAAGCATGGAACTCAGTCCACAGAGAATAGGAGGGCAGCTTCAAAAGGAATGCATACATCAAAGTTTTGTTTACACCCTACTGGCGATACTCCATCTGCCTGCCGGCTCTTCGATGCTATTGTCACTTTGTGTGTTCCAGTGATTGTGAGTGACAATATAGAGTTGCCCTTTGAAGACACCATAGACTATTCGAAGATGGCAATATTTGTTGATTCTGATTCTGCTATAAAACGTAGATATCTGGTGTCAATGTTGAGAGCAGTGAGCCCAGAAAGGATCCTCGAGTATCAGAAAGAACTAAAAAAGGTTAGATGTGCTTTCATAATATATTTATTGTTCATCTTGTAACTAGTTAGTTGTTACTACTGATGACTTGCACCACCTGTTGGTAATTTTTCTAAAGGTTTTAATATGATTCAACAAAGACATGTAAGGTTTACAAATGGAAGGTATAGAAGTGATTTGCTTATTTGAAATATGACAAATGCAATGCATGTAATGAGGAAGAGGCTCATTACATCATAGAGTAGTAGTGTGGGAAATGGTCAAACCTGTTATTCTAGACTCACTCCCTCCAGTCCTTTTTTTAAGTCGCCTTCTAGCACATTGGCTTGGTCCTTAATATTAGTCGCTCACCCTCATTTTGGGCAATTATTAAAGAACATCTCCAAAATTGCCCTCCTGTGTGGTATTCCCAAAAGATGAAAAGCAAGATGTGCAATGATGTTTCAGTTTCTGAAGAACCTCTACACACATCTCCAATTACTTTTATTCTTTTGTTTTGGATTTTCCCCCCACACACTCTCTCTTATGCCAGACGTTGGAAAGTAACTAATATAATTTTTTATATTTAGGGGCAAAATTGGAAAATAATTTATTCTTAAGACATTTTTATTAGTCTAAGTAAATTACCTTGGTTTTGATGAGTTCATTAAAAATGACTTATAAAAAGGATCAGAAAAAGTAAATGATATGAACACCCTTCTTTTGCAATGATTTTTTTTTTCAACTCCTCCGGGCTTTTGATTGTGGCAATCATGGTATTGAAACCCGGACCGGACCGGCCGGGTCAACCCGAAAACCGGTGACCCGGTCCCTTGTCCGGTTTGGGTTTACTCCTAAACTGGTGACGAAATAAACCGGTGTAACCCGGTCAACCCGGGTTCAACCCGGTATAACCCGGTTAACCCGGTGGGTTGACTGGGTTAACCGGGTTATTTTTTTTGAGAATTTTTTTTTCATTTTTTATTTTTCAGAGTGCTGAATTTAGAAATAAGATAACAAAAAAAAAGTAAAACTAAAGTCAAAAAATAAAAAATTAGAGATAGAGCACGCTAAATCCAATTCAGATTTTCAGACGGCATTTATTTCGGCCTTTCATCTGTGTCTCTCCTCTCTCACCCTAACCTAATCAGTGTCTCTTCTCTAGCTTAGTCTCCGTCTCTTCTTCAGGCTCCAGCTCTATCTCCATCTCTTCTCCAGCTCTATCTCTGTCTTTGCTATCTTTATCTCTTCTCCAGCTTAGTCTCTGACTCTTCGTCTTTTTTCTAGCTCAATCTCCGTCTCTTCTCCAACTCTATTTCCATCTCTTCTCTAGACTTTTGAGATTGAAGAGTTGTAAGTATAATGATAGATATTTAAAATATTATATTTTATTACTGTTAGACTTTTGAGTGGTTGAATTTAGTTGAATATTTTTATAATTAATGTCTTTTTATTTAAATTGTATTATTTTAATCATGACCGGTTTGCCACCAGTTCAACCCCCGATTCAACCCTAATTGAACCACTAACCCGTGACCCAGTGCCATAACCGGTTCAATGACCGGTCCGGTTTTACGTACCTTAGTGGCAATGCGTTGGTTTATAGTGACAAGACAATTTCATTGACATTTCTGTGGATAATTTTGCTGCTGCTTAATTGACCAATTACACAAGGTCCCCTTTTTGCTGCAATTCCTATTGTGCCCCATTCTCTGCTAAAGTTGCTTGGTTAATCTGAATTTGCAATGCCTTCTTAAGTATTAAAACTTCTGTCTGCTAAACTATACACTTATTTCAAATTATTTTAATCTTTCCTTTTTTGGATAAAATTATTTTAATCTTTCTATTTCAGTGGTAAGGTGTCTTTCTCCAGATGTCTTTAAGTGAACATTTTTGGTTCTGATGTCTTGAGCTGTGGACAATTTAAGCTTCCATTCAAAAAGTCTTTTCTGTCTATATCAGTGTGGTAGGGTTCATTCATTGTGTTATTTCAAAAACTAGTTTGGGCCTCATGTGTTGCACGAAATTTGAGAAATGAGTTGTACTGTTCATAGGTCATGAATAGTGCGGTTTATTAGAACTTTTTATATCATATATAGATATTGTGATAGAGTTTGTGAGAGTCCTATCCCTACATCTCTTTGTTTTGTAGCTAAAGGATTCTATGAAAAAGGAAAATGTTGTTATGGAAGGGATCATTGGCTCTAGGGTCTTGAGTTTGATGATTTAAGCTTCTGTTCAAAAAGTGTTTTCTTTCTCTATATCAGTGTGGTGTGGTTCATTGATATTGTTTCAAAAATTAGTGTGGGTCTCATGTATTGCATGAAATTTCAGAAATAAGTTGAACTGTTCATAGCTCACGAACAGTGCAATTTTGTAACTAATGGTGTTCTATTAAAAAGGAAAATGTGTTGATGAAAGGTTTTGTTGTTTGCTTCAACTTAATTTTTACGTTCCTGTGAATATACATTCACTTAATTTCATGGTCTCAGGTCAAGCGCTACTTTCAATATGGGGCAGAAGATGGAACGGTTAACGAAATCTGGCGCCAAATTTCTAAAAAGCTTCCATTGATTAGGCTGATGATTAACCGTGAGAAAAGGCTGGTGAGAAATGAACCTGATTGCTCTTGCATGTGTTCAAACAAGACAGCCATTAGAACCTTGTAGCAATTTTCTCGGGACAATGTCAGATTTGAAGGATTTGGTGCTCTATGACTATACAAATTAGGTTTCTTCCTCTTCCAGAATTTGGCATCTATAGATAAGCAGCCTGTAGCTCAGATTCTTCCAACGCTATACTGGAATTGGAACGTGCCATTCATAATGCTGAGGAGGTGAAGAATCACTCACGAATCTGATGGTTAAATTTCGGTAAGGTTTTGAGGGAAAATTAATTATTTCATCTTTAGTTTCATTGAGTTTGTGATTCAATTCCTATAGGTTAACTCATCGCGATTCAGTCTCTATACTTTCCTTCATTAAGTAACTCGTCCCAGGTAGCACTGATGGTGGTTAACAGAGTTAAAATATGCTTAGTTGGCAGCCCCATCAGTGCTACATCAGATAAAATAAATTGAGTTATTAAAAAACAACATAAATAAGTTAGATAAACCCTGCTGGCCAAAAATTAAAAAAATTATTAAATCCCTAGAATCAAACAGAGACTGAAGATAGATGAAGAGGGACCTATAAGGTCGATAAAATAAAAGTATAAGAACTAAATCGTGATGAGTTAAACTATACAAATTGAGATAAAAATTTGATAAAACTGTGCAAGTGATTGTTGTTTGATTTAAAAATCAATGGTTGAATATATATATATATATATATATTAAAATCTACCGGCAAACATCAAAGAAGCTTATAGTTGGGTGAGGGAGTTCACTTGCTGTGGTATAAGTAACATCTGTTTTTGTTGTAGATGGTTCTTTTGTACCCATTATGTCTGGGCTAAGAAGAATTTGAGTTATACGGTGATTAATTTGTACACGGGAGAGAATAAAGTAATTTAGATTTTTTTTTAACTTTTTATTGTAACTTATTCTTCAGTATTTGTTCTATTTTTTACTTCAGTTAACTCAAATTTACTTGTGGCTTGTCTTGTGTTAAGTCAATTCATTATTTTATTTAGCGTGAGACATTATAGAAAAAGAATAGTTTATATAATAATGGCTTAAATGGCAAATTAGCCTCTGAGCTATAGGTCAAGAAACATATTGAGATTATAGCACTAACTTCTTCAAAAAACGGTGCAATATGACTCTTAATATTAATAAATATTAACTTTGACTGTTAATTTACCAAAAAATTATAGAAAGAGATCTATAAATTATAGAAAATGATTAAGAAAATCTTCTTGGTCTTTTTTGCTAATTTTTGAGGTCCTTGTCTGTCATTTTTAGTCTTTTTTTATAATTGTTTGGGGTCCTTTTCAATTAGTTTTTGGTTAACTAATAATAAAAATTAATTTTTGTAAACAGTAGGGACAACTTTGCAATATTTTTAAAAGTTAAAGAGAAATATTGTATTAAAAATAAATTCAGGATCCTAGATGCTTTTATACAAAGTTTTAAAAACCAGATCGATCATTGAATCAGATGAGGTATTGGTTCATGGTTCATTGGTCGAACTGTGGTCTAACCGGATTCGAATCGGTTGACATTAAATTAATATATTTTTAATTTATGTATCATAATTAAATAAGAAATACATTTAAATATGTATTTTTTTTCAAAAATATATTATAGATACTTGGTAATATAATTTATTATTGATAAATACATAATTAATATTAATTATAAGTGAAGCTTTTCATTTAAATATCTTTCAAGAAAGATGTATTTGTCCAGTTTTCTCATGGGAACTGGTTCGTTTTTTATTCAGTTTTATCGGTTGTTGACTGGTTCCATAATGACCTTTTTAGGGGTCAACCAAACCGAACCAAGAGCCGGTTCCCGGTTCACTCGGTTGTCCGGTTTTTAAAACCTTAACTTTTATATTTATAATGTGAGTCAATTTATTGTTTAACCCTATAATAATTGTTTTATTCTTATCCTTGTCATGAGAGTGCGATATGAAGCATGTAATTGTTTTCATATTACATATTCAGTCTTCTCAATCAGAAACCTCAACTTAAAAGGATAAAAAAATATATGCTTTGGATGAGAGAAAAAAGTCTCAAACTTCTTGTTTTGTAACTTTAACAATTTATGCTTGATTGGTAATTATCAAAGGAAGAATTTTTTTATTGCATATGCATATTTATTATATTTTACTTATTATTTAGGATTAAATGGAAAATTAGATTATAAATTATAGGCTGAGGGACAATTTGAAAACCCTGAACAATTATATTTGCAGCAATTTAGACCTCGCCATTAAGTTAGGCCAAATTTTCATTATTTTGAGTGGTGGGCCCCAGATTTGTTGACAGGTGGCATATTTTTGCGACCCTCGTTGGCTGACGTTTGTTTTTTTAAAACTCTTTGAAACAGAAACCTGAACGGAAGGAAGATGAAACAGAAGCCTGAATGTAAGGAAGCTTGAACGTAACTCCTCATTGATAACATTAAATGCCATAATCCTTTGTAACAGCTGAATAAACACTCATGTAACAGTTGAAACTCCTTTATTTAGCATTTAAGTCCTTGGGTCTAAGGTTTAGTATAAATAGCCGTGTCATTTCTTTTGTAAGGCATCAATTTGGAAAATAAACAAAGAACTTTGTTCAGTGAGTGGTTTCTATGCCATTTTTGGTATCAGAGTTGGTCCAAAGAGTGAGAGAGTGAGTTACAGTTGAGAAAGTATGCTGGAGAGAAGAGGGGTTCAGTGGAGGAGTCCCTGACGTCTTCGCGTTTTGCAATCCAGGCATTTTCTCGGAAAACTAACATTACCATCGTGCTTAGGAGGTCTGAAAACGTGAAACAGGAGGTTCCTCGTCACCGGAAAACTTCCCACGCGCCGCCGTCAGAAGTCCACGCGCCTCGCCGCCGATCCACGCGCCGTCACGCACCATCCGCAGGTTGAAGACGCTGACGTCATCTGCCATGTCAACGATCTGACCGGTCAACGGCAGGTCAGCCCAGTAGCATTCAGCCACATGTCATGGTCGCCGCGTCACTCTACTCAGTCAGCCGATTCTTTAGAAATTACATTTTTGCCCCAAATCTTTCGGTAATTTCAAATTTTCCCCTATTTTTATGAAATCTCATATTAACCCCAAAATTTTTTTGAAATTCTATTTTAACCCCTAAACTTTCTTAAAATTACACTTTTGCCCCTTTATTTTACTTGAATTTCATTTTTTACCCTTATATTTTTCATAAATTGCAAGTTGGCCCCCCTTTCTTCCAGAATCTCCATTTTACCCCCTAAACTGTCCAAAATCCCCATTTTGCCCCTAGAATTTCCAAAAATCTCATTTTATCCCTATATCCTTCAACGTTTCCATCGGCACCCCATCTTTCCCATATCCCTAACCTTGACACTTATTCAAAATGCCTCCAAGACGTAGACATGTGCACGAGGTTGAGATGGAAGAGATGAGACGTAGGATACGAGAGTTGGAAGTCGCTGTGGAATTGCAACGAACTTTATTAAACAACAACAGAGAAAACTTAGAGGGAGATTCGGGAAGCAGTAGTTCGTCATCCACTGACAACCGTCGCTGTCCACGACAACAACAATTCCGCCCTAATGACATTAAGGTAGACATTCCTGAATTTGAGGGAAGACTCCAGCCGGACGAGTTTGCGGATTGGCTGCAAACTGTTAACAAGTATTTGAGTACAAGGAGATTTCAGATGCGCAAAAAGTCAAAATTGTTGCCTTCAAACTCAAGAAACATGCTTCTATTTGGTGGGAAAACCTCAGACGGAAGCGAGAACGAGAGGGAAAGTACAAGATTGAGACCTGGGAGAAAATGAAATGCCAGCTCACTAGGAAATTTCTAGCAGATCATTACCACTAGGATAATTTTATCCAGCTGCAAAATCTTTGACAGAGATCTTTATCTGTAGAAGAATATACTAGGGAGTTTGAACAACTCATGATGAAGTGTGATATTCAAAAGAAGGAGGAGCAAACAATAGCCCGGTACCTTGCAGGCTTAAACACAGATATTAGTCGTCCAGTTCAGCTTCAGCAATATTGGACCTTGGATGATGTCATCCGTCTAGCCATGCGTGTTAAGAAGCAGATGCCCAAGACATCCACTTTCCAGCCTTCGTCCTCCAGGGGTTATCCAGAAGGCCGTAAGGCAGAATTTCAGCAGACCAACTCCTCAAGCAAGCCACAACTTATTGCTATGCGCAAACCACCATCTAATGCTGCCAAGGAATATGATTCTCAAGCAGTCAAATGCTTTAACTGCCAAGGATTTGGCCACATTGCTGCGGACTGTCCTACTTGAAGGGTTGTCACCATTAGGGAAGGATCAGGGTATGAAGCACTTGAAGAAGATGAGGAGGACGCTGAGTTCTACGGCATTAATCCTGTATATGATGAGGAGGTTACACTTGCTGATCAAGGAGAAGCATTATTGCTTAGATGAAGTCTGCATACAACAGTAATTAAAGAAGAACCTTGACTACGACGCAACATTTTTCATATTCGTTGCACGGCCCAAGGAAAAGTTTGTAATGTCATCATTGATAGTGGAAGCTGTGAAAATGTAGTATCTGACTACATGGTGGAGAAATTAAAGTTGCCAACACAAGATCATCCGTAACCTTATAAGCTTCACTGGCTCAATAAAGAAAATGAGGTAAAAGTTTCTAAACAATGCCTTATGACTTTTTCTATTGGGAATCGATATTGTGATGAAATTTTATGTGATATTGTTCCTATGGATGCATGCCACCTTCTCTTAGGGAGGCCATGGCAATATGACCAACATGCTATGCACAACGGGTGAGCGAACACATATTCTTTTACGAAAGATGGTGTCAAGTTCACATTAGCGCCTCTACCACCCAATGAGATTAGCCAATCTTCAAGGGAATCTAGTGTCTCGAAGCCGTTAGTGTCTTTGATGACTAAGGAGGAATTTAAGGTATCAAAATTCGAAACCCAAATGATGAGCTTTATTCTGGTGCTTGAGGTGAACGACGAGACGGTAATCTACTAGGAGTCATTCCGTTATTATCAGAATTTTCAGATGTAATATCTGATAAGATACCACCTGGATTACCTCTCATGTGAGACATATATCATGCCATTGACTTTGTTCCAGGAGCAGTCATTCCTAATAAGCCTGCTTACAGGATGAGTCCCTAGGAACATGCCGAAGTCCAACGACAAGTTGAAGAGTTGTTGTAGAAAGGGTTAGTTCGAGAAAGTGTCAGCCCTTATGCTGTACCTGTTCTTCTAGTACCTAAGAAGGATGGGAGTTGGAGAATGTGCATTGACTGTCGAGCCATCAACAAGATCACTATTAAGTATCGATTTCTGATACCTCGGCTTGATGATATGCTAGACCAGTTGCATGGTGCCACTACTTTCTCCAAAATTGACCTTCGTAGTGGGTACTATCAAATCAGAATTCGGCCAGGAGATGAGTGGAACACCGCTTTCAAGACCAGAGATGGCTTATATGAGTGGAATGTGATGCCTTTCGGGTTAACAAATGCCCCTAGCACATTTATGCGCCTGATGAATCAGGTATTGAGACCCTTCATTGGCAAATTCGTTATTGTGTACTTTGACGATATTCTTATTTACAGTAAGAATCAAGAGGAGCATTTATATCACTTGCAGCAAGTTTTGCAAGCCTTACGTGAACAAAGCTTTATGCAAATCTCAAGAAGTGCACCTTCCTCACCAGCGAAGTTGTGTTCTTAGGTTACATCATTACCGCAGAGGGTGTTCGCGTTGATCCAAACAAAGTTGCAGCCATTAACAGCTGGCCAATTCCAAAATCTATCCAGGAGGTTCGAAGCTTCCACGGATTAGCTTCTTTCTACAGGAGGTTCATCCATAATTTTAGCTTAATTGCTGCACCACTTACAGATTGCACCAAAGGAGAGAAGTTTCAGTGGACAGAGCAAGCTCAGAAAAGCTTTGAGGAGCTTAAGAAGAAGTTGACTGAAGCTCCAGTCCTGGCTCTTCTTAACTTTGACCGAGTGTTTGAAGTTAGCTGTGATGCTTCTAACACCGGTATTAGTGCTGTCTTAAGCCAGGAGGGCCATCCCATTGCCTTTTTTAGTGAGAAGCTCAATGATGCCAAGTTTAGATATTCTACCTATGATAAGGAATTCTATGCCATTGTTCGAGCTCTCCAACATTGGAGTCATTATCTCCTAAATAAAGAGTTCATCCTTTTTTCGGATCATGAGGCTCTCAAGTATTTGAATTCCCAACAGAAGGTCAGTCGCAGACATGCTCGTTGGAGTGAACTCTTACAGTCTTATCCATTCTTTATCAAACATAAGGCTGGATCTCTGAACTCCGTAGCTGATGCCCTTAGTCGTCGCCATGTCATACTTACAACACTGCAAACCAAGGTTGTTGGATTTGACCTTGTCAAAGAGTTGTATCAGGATGATCCTGATTTTCGAGGAGTGTGGGAAGCAACTGTAAATCAACCTTTCCACTAGTTCTACAGACACGACGGGTTTTTATTTTGAGGTAAAACCCTCTGTATTCCACAGGGTTCCTTTAGAGAAGCCATAATTTGGGAAGCACATGACAGTGGATTAGCTGAACATTTTGGACGAGATAAAACAATTTACCTAATGAAGGAGAACTTTTACTGGCCTCGACTTGAATGGGATGTCAACAGGCATATATAAAGATGCAGAATTTGTCACTTGGCTAAATCCAAGGGTCAGAATACTGGACTATACATAACTCTGCCAATTCCAGAAGCCCCTTAGGAAGATATAATTATGGATTTTGTTCTGGGTTTACCACGGACTCAGAGGCAAAAAGATTCTGTCATGGTAGTTGTGGATTGTTTTTAAAAAATGACCCATTTCATTCCATGCCAAAAGACCAACGATGCTGTTCAAGTAGCAGACTTGTACTTTAAGGAGATTGTGCGTCTTCATGGCATTCCTAAAACTATCATTTCTGATCGTGATGTGAAGTTTCTTAGCCACTTTTAGCGGACGCTATGGAAGAAGATGGGAACTAAGCTCCAATTTAGTAGCGCTAGTCATCCCCAGATAGACGGTCAAACTGAAACTGTAAATAGGATTCTTGGTAATCTTCTTCGCAGTTTCGTGGGGAAGAATTTGAAGCAGTGGGATCTCATCCTTGCTCAAGTTGAATTTGCTTATAATAACTCTGTCAACCAAGCAACTGGGAAGTGTCCGTTTGAAGTTGTTTATGGCACTCATCCTCTTAGTCCAGTAGACTTGACCCCTTTACTTGATAAGCAGCAATATAGCTCTGATGCTGACCAAAGGGCTAAGGAAATTAAGAAGTTGCATGAGCAAGTCCGCGAGCGAATCTAAAAGCAGAATTTGAGATACAAGGCTCAACGTGACAAGCATCAAAGACAGCAAAACTTTAAGGTAGGAGACTTGGTTTGGATACATTTACGAAAGGAACGATTTTCTAAACAGCCAAACGCCAAGTTGTCTTCAAGAGCTGATGGTCCGTTCAAGATAGTGCAAAGGATCAACAACAACGCTTATAAGGTGAAATTACCTGGTTCTTATGGTATATCTGCCACCTTTAATGTTGTTGATCTATCCCCTCACATTGATGATAATGCCGAAGTTGACTCGAGGGTAAGTTCCGTCGAACACGGGAAAGATGAAACAGAAACCTGAACGTAAGGAAGATGAAACATAAGCCTGAACGTAAGGAAGCTTGAACGTAACTCCTCATTGATAACTTTAAATGCCATAATCCTCTGTAACAGCTGAATAAACCTGAACTCTCTCCTAGCTCTTCCACTCTCCATCGTCCTGTCATCTGCTTCACTCACTGGATTCATTACTTCACATGATCTCTGCTCCATCACTGACTGAGCCATTCTGGTGGAAGAGCATATGATATCTCCCTCTCCCTCTCTCTCTCCCCCCTCTCTCTCTTAGCGTCTCTCTCTCACCAAGTCAGCAGCTGGGATTCTCGAGAAGTTTATTCCATTCGTCTTCCATCTCCTTCAAATTCCATTCCTCTTCCTCCTCTTAATTTCCACATGGCTTTACATTTGCTTTTCATCTCTCTGCTTCCCCTGGCACTCACATCTTCGTGTCACTCCACTTCCAGCGATATCACTATCTTTCCTCCCTTCGGAATCATTCCTAATAATTACTCCCACAATGACTGGTTTCAAAACTTGTCTCTTTGACCAATTTACACCTAGAATTGTAGGAACACCAGCACTCGTGTCCCTGTAAACTCATCTCTCGGACCAGTTGAAAACAGTGCAGGGCCAGAGAAGCATCAAGCAGTAGTGTTGAGAGTAAATGTAGACTTTCACTGCGCTGTACAGATGCGCCACTTGCGGCGACAGCCTCTACATTCACTCCTTCCGACAGTTCTACTGAGAATCCGACATCTACAGCACCGTAGACTTCATCTTCAGAAATATTGTCGCCGTTTTCCAAGCTGCGACATCGTTTCGAGAAAGCCATTTCCTTACTAGTTCATTGCCATCACGACTCAATCCCGAGACTCGCCTGACAAGGACACCGAAATATCGACCCAAAATCGCTCCATCATAGCCTCCGAGGGATTCTGAGCGAGTTAAAGGATTTCAACAGTGTTCCCGCAGTGCTTGAATATCGTACCAATGGTGGTGACCTTGATATTAAGTCTCCTGGACATCAAACTCATCTCCCAGACCTTAGTGTACTAGTTATGGTTCTGGGATAGAGAGGGTGAAGCATGAGAGAGAGACATGGAGAGAGAGAGAGGGATAGAGAAGAGGGAAATATCATGCATATAAGGGTCCCACCACTCAAATTAACCGATGTTTAGTCCAAACTAGCAGTGAGGTCCAGACTATTATTAATATAATTGTTTAGAGTTTAAAATATATTAAAATGAGTTTAGAATTTAAATCATTTTTCAGTTTAATATTTAAGTTACCATTTTACCCTGTTATTTATATATTTTTGTTGTTCTTTATTCAAGGCCATGAGTACAAGCTCTATCTACCAAGTTATTTCATATAATTTTGTCTATGTCCATCTTAATTTATTTTATGCTACTACAGAACAAATGTAGTACACTTTCTTGTGTTCCAGATATAGTGGAGAAGAATTGAATAACATCAGCCAATTCCCGCTCTATTAGCCTCCGAAAAGTGTTAGGCCTCAATAGACGATGTATCAACACCAACTTCACGAAGAATGACAGTAGCTAGAGGAGGTGGATGTCTTAAAACCAGACCATTAGGCCCCATCTCCCTTGAAGCAATTGCAACCAGAAAATCGACAGCTGAATTCCTCGAGCGGGGAATGAGAGAAAAGGAGATCATTCTTCGATCCGTCAACATGTTGAACACATCTGCAAGAAGTCCATGACATTGCGAAGGATAGCAGTTGAAGGAGAATGAGTTCACAGCATTATGTAGGTCGCTGCAATCTGTCTCAATAATAGGATTCTCTAGTAGCCATTCCGTAGATAAAGAAATGGCCTTTCGAAGAGCTAGAAGTTCAGCATGAAAAGCGGAGTCCGCAATCAAACTCTCAGACCAGCCGCGAATAAATGTACCTGCTGAGTCTCGACATAAGATTCCGATTCTAGCTCATCCATTTCGACCACAAAATGCACCATCACAGTTCAAAATAACTAGTCTATCAGTTGGATTTATCCACATAGCGTTCCTTCTGGATTTCATAGATGATTGCGAGATTTCCAAGAGCGAATTAGTCTCCCAATATTCCTTTATAAGGTTATTTGTTAATTCAATAACTCGAGCTGGTGCCGGATCTTTGCATTCAAACATTTTTTGCACTTGGTTTTCCATATGAGCCAACAAAAGGCAGCCCCATAAGCCCTCATATTCTTTACATCCTCACACCCAGATAGAAACAACTTTTCCAGCCAAAGACCTAGAGTAAAGGCCTCACCAGTATTGCTACGCAAACCCAAAGGACACCCAAACCAAGTAAGCCTATTTGCATTGACGAAATAAGTGCTCGATGGTCTCCACCTCATCACCAGAAACAGGACAAAAGGGATGTGGGGCACATTTTCTTCTGCATAGAGCTTCTCGGATGGCCAAAGCATTGTTAAGTACTCTCCACATAAAGCTTCTGATTTTTGGCTGTATCTTCCACTTCCACACCTCTTTCCAGATTCGTATGTCTAGTGGTCTGGATGAGCTGGCTTGCAGGGTGATTTCTCTATCCACTGCATCTTTCCCTGCTGTCTTGTATCCCATCTGCACACTATAATCTCCATTTCTAGTTGCTACCAGATCTACTGCATCAGAATGGGGAATAGCCCGAAAAAAAGGGATAAAGTTGGGCTCTGCAGCATGGCTTATGGGTTGTAACTCCCACTGCCTGTTAGAAATAAGTTCTGCCACCACCATATCGTTATTGACAATAGCATTTTCCATTTTTGGCAACACAAACTTTGGAGCTCCCGGCACCCACGGATCCTTCCAGACATCTATATAGTGCCCCGTTCCCACTTGCCAGCATAGATTTTTTTCCCAAAAAGCACGCCCTGTTAGAATACTGTCCCACATCCACGATGCCCTCGGCCCTTTCTTTGCATGTAAAAAGTAGGAGGTTGGAAAATATTTACTTCTAAGTACTCTTACCCGCAAGCTATCTGGGTTCCGCAGGATTCTCCATGCAGTCTTTACTAGTAAAGCATCATTGAATGTCATGAAATCTTTGAATCCCATTCCACCTTGACACTTGGCTCTTTTGAGTGAATTCCATGATTTCTAGTGAATAGATCCTCCACTTGGAGAGTTGCTCCAGAAAAAGTTTGATACTAAGCTGTCCAGAGCTACAAATGCATTCTTGGGAAACTTAAAACATGACATGGGATATATGGAAATAGCACTGACAACAGATTTGACCATCACCTCTCTTCCAGCAAATGAAAGTAGTTTTTTCTTCCATTCTTGGACCTTCTTGGCTACTTTCTTCTGGACATAAGCTAAAGCAACAGTCTTTGATCTTTCCCACAAGACAAGGAGCCCCAAGTATTTACCCGGGTCATTTGCTTCGCCAATATTCAATAAAGCACCAACATTCTCCCTTACTGCATCTGGTGTGTTGGCTGAAAAAAGAAATTTGACTTATCAAAGTTTAAGCATTGTCCCGAGGCCCCACAATAGTCCTGTAGGATCTTTTTAGTTAAGAAAGGATAAAGATAGAAAATGTAAGAATCAGTGCACAGAGCCCTAGAATATTTATTCATTATATGACTGAAGTTACAGCCCTTAGGGAAACGTGTAAACTATTAAAATAAATCAAAAATATGGAAATGATTATTTACATTAAAATAATAGGCTATAGGTAAACCTATTAGACTTGAGCTTTTGCAGTATTGCTGTCTTAACAACCCCTCGCAAACTTGAGGGTGGGTGTTTTACGAGCCCAAATTTGTTTCGTAGACCTAGGAACCGTGAGTGAGATAATGCTTTAGTGAATAGGTTAGCAACTTGCTTAGACGATGGCACATATTGAACCGACATCTAGCATGCTAGGACTCGATCTCGGACAAAGTGGACGTCCAGCTTGATGTGTTTTGTTCAAGCATGGAAAACAGGGTTCGAAGCAAGAGCAGAGGCACTTCGATTATCATACTAGGCTACAAGAACTTGAGAAAGCTTGAATTCAAGCTTAGAAAATAAAGATTGAAGCCAGGTGAACTTGGTAGCTACATTGGCCAAGGAGCAATACTTTGATTCAGTGCTTGACCGAGCCACAACCTTTTGTTTCTTCCCTGACCATGCAATGAAAGACTCATCGAGGAAGATGCAGTGACCTCTGATCAATCTCCGATCATCAGTGTATGCGGCCTAATCGGAGTCAGAGAATCCTTGCAAGGTAAAATCTGAACTTGGCTTGAAATGTAATGTTAGATCCACTGTATCCTTTAGATATCTTAGTACTTGTTTAATTGCCTGCCAGTGTTGATCGGTAGGAGAATGACAGAATTGACTAAGTTTGTTCACAACAAACAAAATGTTAGGTCTTGTATTTACAAGATACTGAAGAGCCCCCACAAAACTCGATACGTAGATGGATTTTTGAGAGGAGTACCATCATAAGTTGATAGTGTTTTGTTGATTACCATTAGCGTAGGAACAAGGAAGCAATTGGTCATTCCAAATTTTCTGAGCAAATCAGTTATATATTTCCCTTGCTTAAGATAGATCCCTATTGAGTCTCGGTGTGCTTCAATACCTAAGAAGTGATGCAGATTCCCTAGGTCTTTTAAAGGAAAAAGTGAGTTTAATTGCCTTATAAACTCAATTAACATAGCCAAGGAATTTCCAATAATAATGATGTCATCCACATAGATAAGAACAAACATTATCTTGTTCTTCAATTTGAGGAAGAACAGAGAACTATCGCGTTTGGAATGTTGGAAATTCCAGCCAAGAAGAGTAGACTTTAATTTGTTAAACTAAGCCTTAGGTGCTTATTTCAAACAATAAATGGCTTTATTAAGTAAACAAACATATTTTGGGTACCTTTTGTCCATAAAACCTTCTGGTTGTTTCATATACACTCTTTCTTGCAAATAACCATTATGAAATGCATTATTTATGTCAATTTGTCAAACTGGCCATTGAAAGGAAACAACTAAGGTTAGAATAAACCTCAATGTGGCAAGCTTAAGCATAGGACTAAAAGTTTCTTCGTAATCAATTCCTGCATACTATTGAAAACTTTTTTCCATAAGTCGAGCTTTTGATTTTGACAATGAACTATTAGCATTGTATTTCGCCTTAAGCACCCATTTACAGTCCACTAGTGTTTTATTATGTGTATATGGAACTAGTACCTAAGTTTTGTTTCAAACAAGAGCATTAAATTCTTCTATCATAGCTTTACACCATAAAGAGGACTTTAGGGCTTTTTGAATACTATGTGATTCAGTTATGTCATGTGCACCAGAACTAATTAAGCCAACAAATGGTATTATTAGTTTAAATACGCTAGCTTTTCTCCTAGTTATCATTGAGTATTTGTTCTGATTACTCACTTGATTTTTTAGTTCAATTGGTCTGTCTAAGTGAATATGAGCAGGAATATGATCGTTCTCATCTACAATCTCCTCTATAATTTGCACAGGTATAGTAGAGGATGGAGATGAATTAAGTAATGATACGATAGCTGGACTCTCAGGAGAATTTAGAAGAGGAGCAGGACCACCTGAATCTTTTGCTGCAGTAAGTGATTGATCAGTGGAAGAAGGACATGAAGTAGGCAAAGCTGATAAAAAAGGTTTAAAGAAAACCTTTGGATTAACTTCAACTTTATTAGGTAATTTTTTTTATTAATGAAACTAGTAGAAAAAGGAAATTCATTCTCATTGAATTCCACATGCTGAGAAATGTAGATCTTGCCTATAGAACTTAGACACTTACACCTTTTGTGTGAATTGCTATAACGAAGAAAAACACACTTGGTGGATCTAAATTGTAACTTGTGTGTATTATAAGGCCGTAGACAAGGATAACAGGTTGAACTAAATATCTTTAATGTTGAATAATTAGGGTATTTCACAAAAAGTTTCATATAAGGTGAGACGCCACCCAAGACACTACTAGGCAATTTGTTGATCAGATCTGTAGAAGTGTAGAAAGACTCCCACCAGTAATATAGAGGCATCCACTACTATAGAATTATTTAAATAAGATGCCTCATACTTGATGGTTATTAAAAATAATTAACAAATAAAATAGGTAGAGAATACTTGACAATTATTTCAAAACAACTGTCAAGTAAATGAACATATATCTAATGGTTATAAGTAAATAACTGTCAAATATATCACGTAAGTATATTTGATGCTTTTTCAAAGGTAACCGTCAAATATAAGCTTGTTATACTTAACAGTTTTCTGTAACCAAGCATCAATTATATTATTTAAAAAAGAATATTTAAAAAAATATATTTGACGCATGTTATGAAAAAATCATCAAGTATGTCTAGCATATATTTGACGGTTATGTCTTAATAAATGGTTATGTCTTAATAGGCATCAAACATAAAATACTTAACGGTTATTTTATAATAACCATCAAGTATTATGTTTTAAAATCATATTTCAGAACTAAATTGTTCTTTCTCTGCTTGCACTTAAACCTCTTGAAACCTCTCCAGATAGTTTCAAAAACATATTTTCGGCCATCAAACCAAAATTTTACCTTGTTTTGATGCTAGCTTTGGGGTATTTGCTTGTTGTAAAGCTCATTTTGGTCTTCATCTTCCCTCTCGTAGCCTCCCATGTTCGTTTTCAGTGTGCTCTCATTCCTTGAGGTTGGTTCTTTGATTTTTTCATCATTAATCCTTCTTTTGAGTTCATAGATTATAGATTTTGGTTTATTGATGGAAAATGGTTATTTGAAATTTGATTTTTGTTGACTTGTGGCTGTTCTTTATTATGGGTATTATTCTTGATTTTTTGGTTAACTAATTTTGGGTGTTTTAGGTTTTGATTTTATGAGTTAAAAAATTTTCCTATTAAATTTTTAGTTAATTTGAATATTTTTATTGTTAATTGTTGAATACATTGTCTTCTCTTGTGTTTGTTATTGCTATGTGGACTGAGTATTGTGCTGTTGATGTTATGTAATCTTGAATGTAGTTGTAAATTTATTATTTACCTTATGTGTTGACTAGAGTAGAATATTTAGGACTAAAATTTAGAATGAAGAGAGAGTATAAGACCTAAAAAATGTCCAATTTTAAACTGTTATGTTGTTGAAATTTTTTTAATATGTAAGACTTGTTTGAGTTGTTTTGTGATTTTTGCTGCTGTTGTTGTATGTGTTGTTTTAGATTAATCAAGAAGGCATAAAGCCTACAAAACTCTCATAGTTACTAGTATTAAAAATTAGCTAGTTACTAGTTTTAAATAAGATTAAAGAAGGAATGTGCAAATATATAGTTAATGACTCATTGACTAATTGATACTTTGTATCTAACTCTCCAAATATGTAAGAGTAGTCAAAGTCATTAATCACATTCCTCTTAATCTTTTTAGAAATTATGGATAAGAAATGGACGTCTGGTAATCATCTATCTAAGGAATATTGGGATGGGATAGCAGATTTCATTAAGTTTGCAGTTAAGCATGCAGACAACTCTGCTAGGATTGTTTGCCTGTGTTTAAAGTGCGGCCTTGTGAAGTGGGTTAGTTTAGATACTTGTAAAGAACACTTAGTAATTAATGGGATGGATCAAAGTTACAAGTGTTGAACAATGCATAATGAGACAATGAATGATATTGGTTATAGCTAGGAGCATACTGAAAGCTATGCATCATCTCTTGATGATTTTGACACATGTACACTTGAGGAAGATTTTCTTGAACAAATGGCTAAAGCAATTGAAAAGGGCAAAGCTAATGGTCAAAGTAGACAGGTCATTGCTTACACTGCATACCTTGTCAATAGGCATACAGTTTATACAAGGGAGCAAGATGATAGGAGTACAATATAAAATAGTGCTGTAACTCTTGTAGCTCATTCCATGTATATTTCTAGTACTAAATATAAAAATCCTATCTATGCAAACATGTCATACTTTAATGTAATTGAGCACATATGAGATTTAGATTACATATCCTTTCGAGTTTTTATCTTTAGGTGCAAGTAGATTGATCATAAAAATAGCTTGAAATTTGATGATTAATTTGGATTTGCACGAGTTTGAGTAAGGAAGGGTATAAAGATGAGACTTTCGTTTTGACGCATAAGCTAAACAAGTTTTTTATATTCCCGACCCTGCTAATAAGGGATGGTCTATTTTTCTGTTAAATGAAAAAGTAAATGGAGATGAAGCAGTTGAAGATGACCCATTTGAAGAGACATCAAATCAAAGTAATGTCACTGTAGATGATGCTTTATATGTGAAAAATGATCATAGTGAAGGCATTTGAATTTCAAAAAAGGGTAAATTATTATAATATAAGAAGAAAATATTTCAATGAGGGGGAAGTAAAAACAAGAGTCAAGGAAATGAAAAAGAGCTACTTGAACATGTAGAGTTTGAATTAATTGTGTGAATTTTGTTTAAGTTGATTAATGTTTGATTTAATTGTGTTTCTTTACAGATAAATAGCTTCTGATAGTGAGTCTATTGATACCCCTCCATCAATTTCAGCTACAAATTCAACTAAGGTTTTTGAGTACACAGAAAAATATGGAGCAGGAGTATAATAACATCAAGCAGGGCCTAACGATAATGTAAGTGGTGACAAAAACAAGAGCTGCAGGAAAAAAAATTGATGTGTAATGAAACAAAAAAGGGCAAGCAATCAAATCTTCAAAATTTATAAGTTATATTGGGGTGGTAGCAAAGACTATTGTGCCTATCACAGTAAAATCATGGCACAAAGTGGATGAGGCCACGAAGAATCTTGTTTGGGATACCGTAGTAGTAAGTTACATTTTACTAAGTATATTTTAGTATAAACTATTTTTAAAATTGATGCATCTGATATGTTGTTTATTTTATTTTACAGTCAGGATTTGAAATTGATGAGAGTAAAAGGATTTTGTCCTACAAAAGGCTAGGAGGGCACTACTGTCTTTTAGATGTTTCATCACACAGATTGGGATGCTAAATTTATAGCTCAAGTTTCTCCCTTATTACAACCTTTAGTAAAATAAGAGGATTGGGATGCTTTTGTTGCCTCACGGCGTGAAAAGTAATTCAAGGTATTGGTGTTTCCTAAATTGCAAGTTTGGTGTTATTTATTGATTGTATGTTCATGTACTAATAAAATTTTTTATTATTAATTTGTCAAGGAACTGAGTGCTTAGAATAAAGAGAGAATAGTGAAGAACGAATATCCTTATAAAGCAGGGAGGTTGGGGTATATAGGCATTGAATAAAAACAAGCAGAGAAGAAGGGATCAGAGGTTACCATATCTTGCCATAAGCTCTGGGTATTAGCACACGCTAATAAAAAAGGAATTATTGACAACCCTCACGTGAAGGAGGTTACTAAAAAAATTATAAGTATTATACTTATCTGTCATTTAATAATTGATTATGAACATCCAAACTAATCATATTTACTTTACACAAGATTCCATCTCTTAGGAAGTCTCACAAGGCAATCTTCCTGAGCATGAGGATATCTTGGCTAGGGCATTAGGGACTGTTGACCACCCTGGTCATGTCACGGGTGTTGACTTCGATATCATGAAGAAGCAATATTTTAGCAAGATATAGAAGCGAACATCAACTTCTTTGTCTGAGGTCCAAGAGCTGAGAGAAAAGCAAGCCATTATGAAGCAGCAACTACTAGCCCAGGCAACATTATTTGACATGTTGCTGAAAAGGCAAGTCCCTGGGAGGACTTTGTGTAAGATTAGCCCTAGCCAGAAAGATAGCCACACAATCCCTTCAAAAAAAACCACACGAGGTAATATGTTTTATCTTATGAATGTCTCACTATTTTTATTTTAAAAATTGACTATCATTGTTTGTTTAGGGTGAGAACGACTACAATTGTTTGGCAGACACTCTTGAACGTAAAGTGGTTGTAATTGATGTGTGTACAACTGTGTAAGAGTTTTTCTACTTGTTGCAATTGACCTCAAGTACCCATTGCCTGTTCCTACCGATAAGGCACACATGGTGGCAGATGCAGTAGGGAGCTTCATTACATGGCCTAGCCATCTTGTAATGATGATAACACCAAAGTTGGCAAAGGACCTATTGCCTCCAAAAAATGTATGATTTAAATAGTTATTTATAATTTTATAATATAATTATAAATATCTAACTTTTTTGTTATGTAGCTGAGAGGGAAGAGAAACTTAAAAGTAAGTCGGGCTATATCATAGAGTTAGCCATAGTTTCGTAGTATCTAGCAGCACCGGCGCCAGTTATAGAATACGAATACCATGTCTCTCTTAAGACTTATGCAATAGCCATAAGGATGGCTCATAAAGTGGAAATTGAGGATGTCATTAGTTTGATGATAGGTATATGAAAAACTGGACTTATTTAAAGTTATTCAGGATGAAATTTTAAATTAAATCCTCAAGCACAAAATAACCAGCACTAGTCTAATGAGCTTCTACATGAAGTATTTCTTCGGTAGTGCTCAATTAATTATTTAAATTATATGTGTGTGTATACACATGTGCATATATTAGCCTGGTTATTTTTCACCCAAGGCACCTTTATACCTCATTTATGGTTGCTAGTGGCCTCGAGTTGAGATTTAAGTTAATTAATCCCATAATGTCTCTGCCTATAATAAAATTACAAAGGAATCTCTTGAAGATCAAGTAAGATAGCTTTTCAGATCAATTCAAGGATAGGGAGCAGACAATGATATTTTATTTCTCACTCCTTACTGCTAGGGGTGAGCCACTTTCTAGCTAATTTTGGTACAAGAAAATATTTTTTATATTTACTTATTTAATAACACTTGTATTTCTTATTAGGAGGTACTGGATGCTTATTGTGATTAACCATATTACTCCATAAATTTGGTATCTTAATCTTCTTAATGGAAAATCAAGCAACAAGGTAGATATGGTAGAAATTTTTAATAGGTGAGTTGAATTTTTATCAATTTTATTTAATATACACACATATAGAATTTCTAACATTTATTCTTTACTTCTCTCTTATAGCTATGGTATTGCAACCAACAAGACCTTGTCTCCAGCTTAAGGACATTGGACTTTTGTGAGAAATGGCTCACAGTTAAGATAACCTAATGGGCTAAGTTTTAATCAACAAATTGTAGCCTTTTAACTATTATTTCATTTATATGTGATTTTTTTTCAGTGTCCACTTTAGCCAGATCAGAGTGATGACTGTGGCTATTACTTAATGAAATTCTTGAAGGACATTATCACCCATGCCCCTACCACATTACCTAACAGGTATATATTAAATTTAATTACACTTAAATTATAAATTTTAACCAATTTTTGTTAAATGGCTATTAACTTGAATTTGTTATAACTCTTTGCATACAGTACTTCAAGGATCCCTATTGTGTTCGATATGTAGCTGCACATATAGAAGAAGTCCTTAAAGAGGTAGATCAAGCCGCATTCAACATGTGAAATAGCGATAGTGGTTAGGCCCAATAATTAGTTTTGATATACACACCTATTTTTTTTTGTCCAATTTTACGTCTTAAGCCATTTAGTTTTGAAATTTTAGCTTGCAAATTAGGTAAAATTATAGATTTTTTATGACTTTAGGTTTAGGATATAGGAAGATATAGAGATTAAAAACATTTGGATGTTAATTTTAATATAAATAATAATTCATTTGTTTTTTTATTGTCGGCTGGATGTATATATATTTAATTGCTTTGTATTTCGAGAGCTCTTTTCAAACTTTTTTTAAAAACATACAGTAAATACTTGATGGTTATTTCAAAACAACGTCAAGTATATGTTTACTTGATATTTGTTTCGAAATAACCGTCAAGTATTTTGGCAAATCAATGAATAGATTTTACCAAAAATATTTGACAATTTTTTTAATAACCATCAAGTATTTACTATAATAACCATCAAGTATAGTCTTGTAATAAAGCCTGAATGTAAATGTTTAAAATTTACTTGACAGTTATCTTGAATAAACATTAAGTAATATCTTGAATATTTGATGGTTTTTAATGGTCAAGTAACATATGACACCCCATTACTTGACGGTTAAAAATCTTTAAATATTAACTAAAATAACTATCAAGTAAGGGGGTATTCTGTGATAGTGATCTTAACTTGTGGTAAAAGAGTAAGACCAGTCTCTACTATTTATCTGTGCTTCCTCTCAGCTTGCCCATTTTGTTAAGAAGTGTGATGACAAGAGTGTCTAAAATGGATTCCTGAATCTTGAAGAAGCTTAGAAAAATTGTGATATTTACAACCCTAATCACTCTATACAGCCTTGATTTTCTTGTCAAATTGCTTTTCAGTAAAGTTCTCAAATTGAACAAATGTGGATAGAGCTTCATCTTTTGTTTTCAAAGGAAAAATCTAAGAAAATTTAGTGTAATCATCAAGAAAACAATACAATATAGTGAAAACCATTAATAGAAGGCATAAGAGAGGGCCCCTATAAATCTGTGCAAACTAATTGTAGAGTTTAAGATGCACGAGAAAGAGAAGCTTTAAATGGTAAGGAATGGAGACTTGCAAGATTCACAAAACATAGGTTCCTCTTTTCTATTAACTTGAAAATTACATTCACTAATAATCTAGTTCAAATTGTATCATTAGGATGCCCGAACCTATCATGCCAAGGCATCTTAAGATTGGTACAACTTGCACTACTAGTATTATTCTTATTAATTATGACTTCTTCTCCATCAATAGCAAATAACACTGTTGTGTTTAGCCAAAATTGTTTCTCTTCTTCTTGACTTTATGGACATTAACCTTGTAAAGCCCACTATTACTTATCTCTGCCCCTGTAACAGAGTGGTTCCCATGCCCTGATTTGTAATAGTAGCAACATCCGAGTTTATTAAAACTAAGGCATTATTGTCATCAAATAGTTTAGGAATGCTCAATAATTTTTTTTCTTAGCTTTTGAAGCATAATAAACATCATTCAGCTAAACTAAGTGATTAGAAACATTAGACACTTAAGATGAACCAATTCTTTCAACATGTAAATTTTACCTATTAGCAACATTTAGATGTGCCTTGCCATTATTTAGAGTTGATTGATCAAGTCGAGATTCATCATTGGTAACATGACAAGTGGCACCACTGTATAAATACCAAGAGTCATTAGTTACTATTTTTAGTGTAGCATAAAGAATTTCGTCAAGACCAGAAGAACCAAAATCAAATGTTTTACAAAAAATGTAGTGGATTAAAACTTCGGTCAAAATGATGAAAATAATTCTTGACTGTGTGTCATGGTTGGTCATAAAGCTGACAGGTACTCAAGAACCTTTACCAGAACAACCATGGCACTAATAGCCTCTTCCACCACGTGAGCCTCTCTAACCAGCACGAGTATAGTTAGCAAATTGGGTGGAAATGTTCAGATGGGTAAACTGATTTAGTTGCTTAAGCTGACTTTCAAAGTAAGAAAAAGCTTGAAATTCAACCTAACTGATTTCTTCTTTGGCAGATAATTGAACAACAATAAGGTTATAGTCACCATTAAGACTAGCTAAAACTTGCAAGAACAAGTTAGATTATGGTATAAGATTTCTAGCTAAGGCAAGACTCTTAGAAAT
>NW_026556860.1:0-30527 GCF_029017545.1 Prosopis cineraria
GAAAATGGGCCAAGTGAAAATAGGTTAAGGATATTGGATGTTTCCGATAATCAATTATTTGGACAACAACTTCCTGATTGTTGGAGTCATTTCAATCATAGTCCTTTTAGACTTGAGTAATAAAATTTGTCTGGAGTAATTCCTAGTTCTATTGGTTATTTGCAAGTCTTCAAATATTAATATTGAGAAACAACAGGTTTACAGAAGGTTTGCCCATTACCTTGAAAAGTTGCTCCAATTTACTAATGCTTGATGTGGGACAAAACAGATTACGAGGATCAATACCTTCATGGATTGGAATTGAATTGCATAAGTTGGAAATCATAATCTTACGAAATAATAACTTCTTTGAAAGTTTACCATCAAATCTTTGTTATTTGTCAAGCATTCGTTTCCTTGATATCTCCTTGAACAATCTATCTGGACAAATACCAAAATGCTTCAAAAACTTTACAGCGATGGCACAAAGAGTTCTTCTGATCTAGAAGATAGCCTTTTGCAGATAGGCAATACGAGTCTGTTGGATGTTTCAAATGAGTTACATGCCTTATTGATGTGGAAAGGTATTGAAAGAATTTTTAAGCATCGATTATTTTTAAAAGGGATTGATCTTTCAAGTAACCTATTAATTGGAAAAATTCCAGCAGAATTGGGAGTTTTTAGTTGAAATAGTTGCTTTAAACTTATCAAGAAATCAATTAGAAGGAGAAATTCCATATGAGATTGGACGACTGACATCATTAGATTTTCTTGATTTGTCAAGGAACCATTTCTTTGGACAAATTCCTCCTAGCCTTGCTCAAATTGATCGTCTTGCAGTGTTGGATTTGTCACATAACAATCTTTCTGGGAAAATTCCAACTGGCACACAGTTGCAGAGTTTTAATAACTCGAGTTATGAAGGAAATTTTGACCTTTGTGGAAGACCACTTGAGAAAATGTGCCCTTAAACAAGAAAACCTCAAGAGCTTATTAAATTTCAAGAAGACAAGGACATCATGATCACTAAAGAGTTTTATTGGAGCATGACATTTGGATTCATTGTTGGATTTTGGGGGATTTTTGGTTCAATACTTTTCAATCGTTCTTGGAGACATGCCTACTTCAAATTTGTGAACAATTTGGCAGACACTATTTATGTTATGGTCACATTGAATGCGACAAAGTGCAATAGGTGGCTTAGAGGTTATCTGGTAATAATTTTGCATTTCCTCATTTTTCTTCTTAGCTTTTGCATTTGTTGCATTAATTAGTCTAATCATTTAGTGTAACCTATTAGTTTCTATCTATTCATGCTTTTAGCTTCTACAAACATAGTATTTTACTAATAACTTTATTTTTAATTATGTATGTGTACTATCTAGATCCTTCTATTTAATGTTCAAGCTTATGTATTTTTTAATTATCATTAATTAGTTAAATCAGCTTAATGATGGTTATGGTGACATGATCACCTCTGCTCTTTGTCCAACAATAAACAAAAAAAAAATAATGAACGAAAAACTATTATTTTATTCATAATATGTTTGTGTGTGTGGGTATTTTTTTTTTGGGGGGGGGGTTTAAAAAACATAATTAGTTATATGAAAGATTATCGTTATTAGAAGGGGTTTATCTTTTGTCCTTCTTACTTAAATTCGAAGAATATTAGTCTTTGCTTGGTTGAAATTAACTATGATAATCATTCACATCCTTTTATTTAATAAAATTTACTTTTTTTTGCATTGTAGTGAAATTAATATTGAATTTTTTAAAAATAAAGAATTAAATAAATTATTTCCTAGTTTGTTATAAATTTTTTTTAAAAAAATTAGTTCATGAAAGTGTAAGATTTAAAGAATATGTCATCACTATTTCTTAGAGACCATGATTTTTTTTGCGAAGCTTAAAAAAATTTACTACATTTTGTAGGTTTTATAAACTTTATTTTATTAATTAATGTAAGAGAAGGGAATGGTGCCAAGTCATTTTCAAGTCATGAAATTTTCCCTTTTGCTTTCTTTTCTCTTTTGCAGGGACAAATGTCGCCAAAGTCTCTCTGATAGGTTTATCTCAATTTTTCTTCCTCTAAACAAATTATTAGAAATGGAATTTAATTCTGTAACTTTTAGTGAGGGCAAATCTTGCAGGTAAAGACAAATCTTTTTACCCTTTACAACTAACAAATAACATTATTGGCCTTAAAAAAAAAAAAAATCTGTGCTCTAACACTGGCAAGGGTGTTTAAATAATTGACCCAAGTTAATTCCTCTATTTTGTTAATTTTCATTTATAGCTTCTCTACACTCCTTTGTTAAAAAAAAAAAGATTTTAGTGTTTTAAAATATAATTAATGAATCATTTTCAAAAATGTCTTTAATAAATAATTCATTATATATGATTTTTAATTGAAATACTAACCTATTAAATAAATATAAATATAGAAAGTTAGTGTTAGTTTAAAGACAATTAATTAATTTATTGAGGATGATATTCAGTTAAAAATAACTTACATTTTTTAAAGAGTATATGTTTTGCAAAATACAACTATGAGTATCTTCATGTTTTTTTACATGTTGCAGGACAAACCAAGGTGAACAAAGCATCTTCATGGTTGACTGATCTGCAAGACAAGGGACTTGGATTGAGAGTCTGCGGTGAAGCCATTATGTTATGTTAATTATCAGTTTTCAAATTAAATAATGAAAAGTTAAACCATGTTGACCAGGGTTTGAAATAGTATATGTACTCTTATTTTGCATTTTTTTAGTGTATAATTATAATGACAATGAATGTTATATATATCCAGGGATAATGAGAATCAAGCTTTAAATGAAAGAATTAATCACAGTTAGCTTCTTGATAAAAAATTTTGAAAATGAATTACAAATGTCAATTTAAATAATTATAAATTTAATAATTTTAATTGCAAATAGAATACTTAGATTGTAACAGTAACTCTAAGTTTATAGTCAGATTTTAATTCGCAATTATCTAAATCAATATTTATAACTTCTGGCCAAAAAGAAAATCAATATTTGTAACTTGTTTTATTTAAAAAAAATTTGTCAAGTACTTAATTATTATTAATTTATTAATCTTTATAGAACGTTGTTGTCATCCTCTCTTATTTCTATGTTGATCTCATCAACCATCAAATTTTGGGCTCAAGTTATTTGACGCATCATATCAGGCAAACAATTGTTATTTCATTTTATCTAGTCCTTTCTCGGCCTAATTAGTTAACTGATTTATGTAAATTAAAAAAATTAAGTCTGGTAAGTATTTGTAAAAGAATCTGTTAGTTTTTCAAAAATATCTCTTCTTTTAATCATTTCCGTTAGAGCATTGTCATCATAACGTATAGATCATACAAGAATATAATTATAAATATATTTAAAAAATATAATAAATATAGAGATAAAAAAGATTCAGATTTTACGTTTAAGACAAAAAAGAAAAAACTCTCGATTATCTTCTATCTATATTTACGGCCAGAGGGAGTGTATATATATATAGACTGAAATGAAACTTAAAAAAAAAAAATTGTAGATTATAAATATCATTGAAGCTTATAAAAAAAATTCAATTACAAATTAGATTTTTTTTTTTTTTGAGTAAAAGGGTATTCATTAAATCAAGTGAAAACTGTGCAAGTTTGCAATCAAACCATAAGAGAAATTAACACATTACAGTAAAGTAGTGATAGTGGAAAAAGAGCCTAAAGAATGATTGACAATGATTCTAATATGCGAAAGCACATCATTTTCCAAAAAGCTCTCCTTAGTGAAGATGCACCTGTTTCGGATTTCCCATAGCTTCCAGCAAGTAATACTAATGCCAATCTTCCAGGATGTATCAAGACAAGGATTGTGTAGGCAGTCAATGAACCAAGAGCTGATAGTCTTCCCATAGAAATCAATACACATGTCTAAGGGAAGAATTTTCTTCCAGACTGATGCAGCAAGAGGACATGCTTTAAGAGAATGATTAATATCTTCAAGTGGGCTATTACAAAGGGAGCATTGCACATGTTGAGTAAATTTCCTGTGAGCTCTTTCTGAGTTGGTAAGTAATCTCCCTTTAAGCATTAACTAAATAAAGGTTCTCACTCTTTGGGCCATTAGTAGCTTCCAAACTTTAGAGTATTGCTTTGATTATTCCAATTAAGGGATTGTGAGGCCTCATAAGCTAATTTGACAGTAAAATCTCCCTTACCTGTGAGGTTCCAAAAACATGAAGGGCTCTCAAAATCATCCTAACTGATATGGATGTTGGCAATCTAATGCAAAATGCTATCAGGAAGAAGATGAGCAAAAGAATTCCACTTCCATCTCCCCTCATTATCCCTAAAGTCCGAGATAGGCTTTGAAAGACTTTGTTCACCTATTTCAGCATATGATACATTTTTCAATGGTCCAGTATCACCAACCCAATAATCAGACCAAAATCTGATGGACTTACCATTGCCTGGCTTCCACTTAACATGCATCATTGTGTCTTGCCAGATTTTTGCAATATTTCTAAGAAAATGAGAGCATTTACTTCTGTTTACATCCTGTAAGACATTGCCCTGGAGCTAATACTTGCTTCATAGTACTCGAACCCAAAAAAGATTTGGTTCTGCAGCAATCCTGTAGCCTAATTTTGAGAGGAATGCTCTATTTTGTGCTTCAAGGGATAGAATCCCACATCCTCCATTTTTAAGGGGTTGACAAAGATCCTTCCATTTAACTAAATTGATACCATGATGATCAGCTGAATGACCCCATATGAATTGACGGATGACTTTCTCAATTTGGTTGCAACAAGTGGTTGAAAGTATGGTACTTTATATAGTGTAGAGGGGGATAGAGGTAAGGACAGACTTGGCAAGAGTTATGCGGCTAGCTAAGGAAAGAGATTTGCTCTTCCATCCAGCTAGCTTTTGGTTGAGTCTTTCAAGAATGTAGTTGTAAGTTTGAGAGCTGACCCTGCCATTAATTAAATGTACACCAAGATAGTGACCAAGGAACTCAGTACGTTGAAAACCTAAGGATTGACAGACAGAAGCACAGGTGGCAGCAGAGATGTTTCTTGAGAAATAGACTTGGGTTTTAGCTTGATTTACAGTCTACCTACAGGAGAGGCTAAATTGATGCAACACTCTCTTAATAGCATTCACATGGGTTTCAGAAGTGTCTCCAAAGAGTATAAGGTCATTCACAAAAAAAAAAGATGAGAGAGAGGAACACCTTTGCAACCCAATTTAATGGGATGCCAATTCTTATTTGCTACTTCAGCAACAATAGCTTGAGAGAGTCTTTCCATGCACAAGACAAAGATGTATGGTGATAATGGGTCCCCTTGCCTTATACCTCTCATTGGTGAAAAGGGAGGGGAAGGTTGGCCATTCCACAACACTTGCATTGTAGAAGTGGTAAGACATTTCATAATGAGATTAATCAAAGAAGGGGGTAACTTAGCATCTCTCAGAGTGTCTTTAATAAAGTCCCATCTTAACTTATCAAAGGCTTTTTCTAAGTCTACCTTAATTGCCATCCACCCCAATTACAAATTAGATATTACAAGTAGCAGATGCACCCATTTAGAGACATCATGGGTTATGCTAAATTTATGTTGCATAGAGATTGGCTTGTAACTGTAAATAAGATGTTAATTGAGGGTTAGTAGAGGAGGAACTCATTCAACTTTTTTACAAAGTCATAAGCTTCTGAAAACTTTTCTACTTTGCTAAATTAATTAAAATTATCACTCCATGAATTCCTTAATATAAAGGAAATTTAAGATTTTTTTTTAACTTTTTCCTACTTTTCTACTCTTCAACATGAATAATCTTCTTCTTGCTGAGAGCTTGAACACTATAGTTGAGATTAATATAATTAATATTGATGTATATCAAACCACTTTAAAATATTATATACATCATTTTCCAAGATATAATCAGAATTTGTAAGGTTAATTGCAGTAGAAAAGGGAGATAATAATTATATATGAAATTCAAACATAATTTTAGAAAAGGATTAATTAGATGAACTTGATCAAAAAGACTCGAGAATCCATATGTTCAATAACAGCAACAATAATAATTATAATTAGGCCACTAGCGCACTTGAATTTAGCAGAAGAAGCTGGTATCTTGCAATGTGACAAACCTTAATTTAAATTCTATTGAAAAATGTATTGATCGTATTTCATATAGGATTGCATGCAATAAAAAGACACCGTAACTATGAGCAATAAAAAAAAATAATTTTCATTAGCTCGAGTCCCACAAACATTATTAGAAGGGAATTGTCCGAAACCTATGACCTAAACCATGTATCTTTTAGAAATTGTTTTTTTATTATGCACATGTATTCTTTTATTAGATACAATTGGAGAGGTTATTGGATAACAAATATAAGCACATCTCTCAATGATTGAAAATAGTTAAGGATGGCAATTTGGGTCAATTAAGTATCTTTTATTAGATACAGCAGGCCTGATCAGGATGTTAAGCCCATACCCAATTACAAGAATCCCAAGTGGGTTCACGGCCCAATGACATCTTTGTTTCGTTTTTTAAAAATAAAAAGAATCACCTTTTAATTTTATTTTTTAAACCCACAAATTTAAGAAATTTTGAGGTTGTTTGTGAAATGCTTTAAAAATAATCAGAAAAAATTCATACTTTTTATTTTGAAAAATCTGGTCTGAGTAGGTCTTGGTTATGTCAAGATGCACTTGTAAATTAAAAATTATGATATTATTGCAATTAAACAAAAAAAAATTTATACATATATAGTAAAAATAAATAATTTTTAAAGAATATAAAAAAAAGTTTGGCTAAAACAAATGGGCCTAAAAACTTATGGAATATTGCAAAAAAAAAAAAAAACAACCAAACGAACGAACGAACGAACGAACAAAACAAATTGCGGATAAAGAAGCAGGGTCAGTACAAGAGCCATTACTATTAATAGAACATAGCACTGTACATAGTGCTGATACATAATTTAGTGATTTGTTTCAAAATTGATATATTTTTATCTAATAACACACACATCATATATAGAGACAATTCATGAGCTTGTTTCACAGTATTGATGTAACTAGGAACCAGCTTCGGTATTTTGTAGGACCATAAATCTTCGTCCAATAGCAGCATCCACATGTTCACCAAGTTTTGCGAGATGGGCCATCCTCCTTTGCCACAACTTTGAAGGGTTTGGTTGATTTGGGTTTTCTTCTCGATCAACTAATTCATCATTTTCAAACAGCTTAATATTTTTCTCATCTGAATCCATGATTATCTGCTTCAATCGGTCCACCACCCGACTCATCCTTGGTCGCTCTTTCGCGCTCTTACTCAGGCAATCATCGGCAACCCTGGCGATATCCTGCGGTCTATTGATGGAATAATTTCCTTCAAGTCTTGGATCAATTATCAAGCTAAAGCTTTTGCTGTTAACAGGATGCCGTTTCACTCACTCCAAAAGTTTCTGCTTCGCCTTTGGCCGGTTTCGATCCAACGATTGCGTCCCTGTAAGAATTTCATAGAGAACCACACCAAAGCTCCACACATCACTCTTTGTAGTGAGATGGCCTGTTTCAATGTAATCTGGAGCAGCATAGCCATATGTCCCCATTACCTGATACTCAAATGTTGGTCAAGAGTTATTACACATTAGATATAAAGAATTGTGAACTTTTTTTCTATTTCACTAGTGCTTGGGGTCCCAGAATGTCAAAGCAAATATAAAGAACATAACAATTACAGCGGTTGAAACATGAGTGTGCCGGGGCATTGGCCCTTGCCTTGCAAGTCCGAAATCAGAAAGTTTTGGCCTAAAATTTTCGTCCAGTAATACATTTGAGGTTTTAAAATCTCTATATATCACATGCAGAATATGCATACATGTTAAAAAGATGATTTAAAACACAAAACTTGGAATAAAAAGAACCAAGAAATATGAACAGCAGTGGCATTCATATTATGTGATTTTTTTATTAATTACTTTATCCAGCTCTAATATGAACCTGAACTTCCAATTCTTCATTGAGATAAGCTAACCCTTGAGCTGCTCCAAGTGATACTTCAAGTCTTGTTTTCCAAGTAAGAGCATCAGGCACCTTATTAAAAAGATGATATTCCAAACTTTAATTCAACATTTATTCATATACAAGCATTCTCTGAATCCCTCTTTCAGTATCCACATGACTATGCGAACAATTCATGTAAGATTGGCTATCTCTTTTGGCAACCTCTCAATAAGTTATTATTAACTAATTTATGTTTCTTGAAGAAAGTTAGTTAAACTCTTAATTTTCTAGAAAAAAATTACATTTTCTTAATTGTGCTCTTGAGTGTAATAAAAAAGAAATTTGAGTTGTTCAAAATAACTTCATTAATTACGTAATAAAGTAATGGTATAATTTAAAAAAAAAATATAACACCTTCCAAACACCCTATTTTTTGGATGAAGAAATTTTTTTAGAAAAGAACTTATATTGTGGTCTGGGGAAAATATCTCTATGGGATTGACTGATTAGGGGATAATTAGGTAAATGGGAAAAAAAAGGGTAATCTAGAAATTTACTAATATCTTTGTAATACTTCTCTGAGCAAATTAGGCCAATTAAAGGGATAAAGGCTTATTAAGTTACGGTTGGATAACACCCAAATTGAAGTTCGGGCCATCCAAACCTCAATTTTGGGTGTGAAAAACTTATTTAGAATATGAGAAGCATTACCTTAAATTAATGTAATATTATATAATTATCAATCACTCGCCATTGCAATTGCCAAAATATGTGGCATAAGTAAAGGCTTAGAATTGTGTTATCATCTGGTTATAAGAATGTGAAAGTGTTTACTAATTGCACTACAACAATTAGTCTAATATTTTGATATTCATGTAAGAGCCACTCCTTTTGAGATGCCATCAACAAATGTCGTGATCAGCTTTTTTCTAACTTGTAATACTTCTGTAAATTTTATTTATCATTATTTTAATTATACTGTTGACAGTTTAGCTAGGCATAGCTTTAACCTTAATCATATTTTTTATATCTTTAATCAACCCTCACCTTTTATCATCGAAGGCAATGGTTGATGAAAGTTTAGTATGGCTTTGTTTTGGGTTGGTAATTGTTTTGTATTGTTTTTAGTTCCTTTGAATATATGTTTTCCCTTTTCAATTCAAAAAACAAAAAATAAAAATTTATACTGTTGTAAGTTCAAGAATTTTAATTACTAATCAAATTTTTATGTTTTAAATGTAAATTCTTAACCTGCAATTGAAATTTTCATTTTAAATTGATGGTATTTGCAAACTATTTTTTTAAAAAAATGTCAGAAATCTAAATATTATTTAATTGAATTTTAAGACTTAATTATCACTCTCTACGTACAATTTTTAGGTTTCTCAAATGAGAATAAAATCAGATTAGTAAATTTCATTAATTATATATAGATTTCTCCACATACAATTCTTAATCAAAGATGGGCTATCCTCTTTTGGCATATTTCTGATGTGATTGACGGACCAGGGCATAATTTGGTAAATGGTTGGAAAAGGGGTAGTTTGGGAATTTACTAGTATATATCTTTATAATATTTGTCAGAATAAATTACCAACTAGAGGGATAAGTGCAGTTATGCTTGGATAACACCAAAACCTCAATTCGGGTGTGAAAATCTTATTTAGATTATTTTAGAAGTTAAGGAATTAATATATTTAGCTAACAAGGTCTTTAAAAAAGCTTATGAAACAAAACCTAGGTTAGGATTGAAGCAAGGAATTCTTACTTCTTAAAAAAAACTTTTGAACCAAAGTCTACGTTATTAATTTATTTTAAATTTTTAAAATGTAAAATTTTTAATTAATAACATTTTTAAAAACTTAGTAAATAATAAAGCATGATGGTGTTGTACAATTCATAAAGCTTACTCCACCTGGTGGAATAAGATTTGTTGTTGTTGTTATATAAATTATCAATTTATTTTAAATTTTTAGAATTTAAATATTAAGTTTTATCAATTTATTTTATATTTTTATAATTTACAATACCTAATTACATATGGAATTTTTTATTTTGAAATTATAATTTAAAGTGTAATATTTTTAAAAAATAAAAAATTAAAAATAAAAATATTTATCATAAATTTCATATTTTTTTATTTTTATATATCTAAACTTTCTTTTGAATTTTATTATTTAAATAAATTTTTGTTTGTTAAATTTTAAAAAAATATTTAAACATAAATCACGTCGCCCTAATTTCAATTCATAAATTTCAATTTATTTTAACTTCAATTTTACAACTTTTAATCCAAACACCCTATTAGTCAGTCATGCTGGGAATAATGCCCAGAAATTGCTGGAAAATTAACATGCCCATAGTTGTTATCAATCTTTTCCCTTTTTTGTTGGATGTCCTTTTTTTGGTTCGTTTTGTTTCAGAAACATCTACGAAGTCTCCTCTCTCCATGGAAATTTGTTAGTACTTTCATAGATATTTTGGTTATAATTTTGTTTGCCTCGGTTTGAGGAAGACTTTGACTATTTAACTCATGGTTTGACGATATAGGAATAATAAAACTTATATTAAAATATAGTCTCAATTTTCATCACTTTATTAGTTTTTTATTTTTAGGTGGTAGTAGTAGTAATCAGTTTAGTAAATCAAAGATCATTAATGAAATCATGAAATATTTTCGCTGAAGAACTTTACAAAAATCACAAGTGATATATATAAAGAGATTAACAAGTACATCACCCTCTAGTATATTCAAAAGTAAAAGTAAGGAGTGGGAATATATATGAATTTTTATATTAACAGGTTAAAAAATTAATAAGTTCTAAAAACATATTCACAGATAAATTTAAGGAGTGGCAATCTCAGAGTCTGTTTTGTTTTGTTTTCTATTTTTTAAAGAAAGCCATTTATAAAGCTAATTTTTAAAAGTTGTTTTTCAAAAGCAAAACAGAAAAAAATATTTTTGATTAGGTTGATTTGAAAACAATTTTCAAATTAAAATATAACCTATAGTGGTTGATAATAGTCTATAATTGTAGTTGACCATAATTAAAAGTAGTCTATAGTAATCAAATGTAGTCTTTTAAAAAAAACAAAAATAGCTCTAAAATGTTTCCTTTTTGTTTTTTTTAAAATAGTTATAAAAATATTGAAATTCAAAAATATTTATCCAAAAGATTTCTTAATTTTTTAAGAAATAAAGCCTTTTTAAATTTACAACTATGCCATAATAGTTATATTAATTAAGTTTAATTAATTAAGCGTAGTGATACGAAATTCCAATAATTGATTTGCAATTGGATATAGCTTGAATTAATTAAAGAGCCCACTGAAGCGGAGTTAGAAATAGGGCCATGCAAAAAAAACAAAATAAAACAAAATAAAACCCGGTTTGCCCAGTCTGACCCATCAAGACTCGGATTGACCCGACTTGAAAAAATTACCTGATGAAAGGACTAGAGTAATGCCAAACCACACCTTAGACTAGGTTATAGGCTGATGCTATGGACCATGCGGTCTGCCCTCTCCAGGTGAATAATATTTAGGTGAATTACATACTGATTGCGCATAAAAAAATTAATGATATAAAATTTATTAATGATTAAATTAAGAGACTTTATTTATTTTTATAGTAATTAATTTTTTTATGAGAGATTTTAAGGTAATTCTTCCATAATTTTTTCAATAATAAATATATTATTCACAAAGCACAAAAATTCTCAAGACACGCAACCTTTGTCACACCTTTCTTTGTCATTTGCTTGCCCTAACCTAAACTTAATCTCACTCGGCACTCAGCACTTGGAAACATAAGGACCAAAGAAGTTGCTATCAATCTTTTCCTTCGTCCGTTCAACCTATGCCTTCAATTTCTTCTATAGAAAATTCAAAGTGTGGTTCCTTACAGAACTGAGACATGCAAGGGAATGGGAAAATTCAGATGACTACCATAGAGTAATAGATTATGATTAATATAACTATTAAATATAACCACTACTATGAGCCGAGAAAATGGATAAAGTTCAATATGTCATCTTATCACATGTTGATTTGGAAAAAAAAATGGACAAAGGGATAAAAACACTAATAAAATTATCAATTAAGAGTATCTAATAATTTAAAATAAAGTGAAAAGTGTACAAGTTATTTTTCAGTGCATATGTAATTAGATTGTTAAAAGTCAATGATATTGTTGTTATGTAGTAAATATAAAATTTAATGATTTAATCACAGACGTGTCAAAAAAACAATTTCATGCACGCTCATATTTTTTTCTCACCTCTAAACTACTAAATACATTTGGCTAATAACTTTTTAAATATTTTTATCCTTTTTGTGTGTAGGAATTCTAAACCCATTAAAACCAAGTTAATTTAGCTTGTCCCCTTTTAACCTATGAAAAAAACATGCCAACTCGCCTAATCCACATGCTAACCCACTAATTTGATTTCCTTAAATTTTTTAAATTTTTTTTATAATATTTAAAAAGGTACATTTTGAATTCTAAATAATTAAAATTGAAACAATCCCACCTCTATTGTTAATTTTCAACAAACATTTGTCGGATTCATTTGAAAAAAATTGTATTTTAGGCCCTAATTTAACAAATATTTGTTGAAAGTTAATGATATGGTTAAATTACTCTAATTTTAATTGTTTAAGGTTTAGAATACACCTTTTTAAAAGTTTAAAATTTAAATCACTTCTAAACCTTCAATTTAAAATTTAAATTACATATTAACCCTATAACTTATTAATATAAAGTTCATATATATCTCCGCTCCTTACTTTTACTTTTGAATATACGGGAGGTTGGTGTACTTGTGAATCTGTTTATATATATCACTTGTGAATTTTTTAAAGTTCTTCAACGAAAATATTTCATTTTATGAATGATCTTTGATTTACTAAAGTGACTAATACTACCAAAAAAAAAACTAAAGTGACAAAAATTGAGACTATATTTCTAATATAACTTTTATTATTCCTATATTTATGAAACCATGAACACTCAAAGTCTCACTCAAACTAAGGCAAACAAAATTATAGTCAAAATATCTATGAAAGTACTAATCACGTCAGACCACAACTTAGGCTACATTATAGACTGTTGTTTTAGACCATGTGGTTTGGCCCAATCAAGGCCAATAATATTTAGAAGAATTATATATAAATTTTACATAAAAAATTAATTATCATAAAATTTATTAATAATTGAATTAAAAACATTAATAATACAATAATCTTAATTCAATTATTAGTGATCCTTATAATTATTAGTTTCCTTACGAGCGACTTCAACATAATTCTCTCATAATTTTTAATATTAAATATATTATTCACAAAGCACGAAAATTCTCAATTTCAGTCAGACACGCAACTTTCTCCTCACCATTCTTTGTTATTTACTTGCCCAAAACCTAAGCCTAATCTCACTCAGCACCCAACACTTGGAAACATAAGTATCAAAGTTCCCGTTTAAATTTTAATTGAATATAATATATTATAAAAATAATTAATTAAATTATAAATTTTAATTATAATTGATTATGTTATAACATAATATATTTAGATACTATTTTTTTAAAATTAATTTTAATAAAATTGAAGATGTTTAAATAATTTAATTAGAATTCATTTTTAACTATATAAATTACTATATAATTTAATGTTTAAATATCAAATATTAATTTTTTGAAGATACAAAGTTTAAATTTTTATTAAGAAAATAAAAAAGAGAAAAGAAGAGAGTTTAATTTATTTTTATTAAATTATGTGTTTTTTTTGTAATTTTTGCTTGGGCCAATATTTGTAATTTTTCCCAACATTTTGGATAGCTTTTCGGGCAGAAGCTTCGATTCTCAGCTTCGGAAATAATCGATTTTTAGCCTAAAAATTGATTCTCCAAAAAAAATGGGTGTTTGGGTAATTTTGTAAAAAATCAATTTTTTAACCAAAAATTGATTATATTTTCCATCCAAACACACTGAAAGAAGTTGCTATCAGTATTTTCTTTTTTTACCATTCAATCTATGCCTTCAACTTCTTCTATAGAATATTCAAAGTGTGGTCCCCAACAAAACTAAGACAAATAGAGGAATTGGAAAATTCAAATGACTACCAGAGAGACGGGGAGAGAGATTGTGACTAATATAACTATTAAGCATGACCACTACTAAGAGCCGAGAAAATGGGTAAAGTTCAATAGGTCATCTTATCACATGTGGATTTGAACAAAAAAAAAATGGACAAGGGGATAAAAACACTTAAAAAAATTATCAACCAAGGATATCTAACAGGTTAAAGTAAAAAAAAAAAAAAAATACACAAGTTATTTTTCAGTGCATATGTACCCAAATGGATAAATGTCAACGACATTTATCTATATGTTGTGGATATGAAATTCAACAATTTGTCAGAGATACATTAAAAAAATAATTTCATAAACATTCATGCATTTTTTTCATTTTAGATTATTAAATATTTTTAATTATTGACTTTTTAAATATTTTTACCCCCTTTATGTGCAGAAATTTTAACCTTATTAAAGACAGGTCAATTTAACTTGTCCCCTTTTAACATATGAAAAAAGCATCCCAACTCGCGTACTCCACATGCTAACCCACTTATTTGATTTCTATAAATTTTTAATTTTTTTATTTAATTTTAATAAATAAAAAAGGTATTATTTTACATTAAGTTTAAGCATAACTTTTGTTTTATGTGAGGAAATTGATTTCACATATTTGATTTCTCATCAAATTCAACACAAAAGTTAATAGCATATTCTCTTTTTTATTCAAACATAGAAAAATTAAATGTAATTATACATTACTGATAAACTATTACATATACTTTTCTTTTCCGCGTTTCAAATTGCTTTCAAGTTTCAACACCAAAGTGAAAATGATAGGTTGTTGACTATTGTGCAGCTTGGGGCCACTGCCAACAAAAGTAGGGCAGGGGTTCATCTTCGTTGCGAAACACACAATGAAAGCACCAACTATATATGCACAATTTCATGATTCTTTTTCTTCAAGGAAAAAGATCCTTGGGCTGTCCAAATCAACATTCAAATTTAATTTTGGTGGTGCCAAATTTTTTAATTTATTTTTATATATTAAAATAAATTTATAAAAAATTTTAATAAATTTATTCACAATCAATTTAGCATAGATTTAATTTAGATGATCTAATATGACATTAACTTTATTATAATTTTTATAATAGTGTAGTTTTAATATTAAATTTTTATATAATTTTTAAAAAATTTTATTTTGATAAGTACAATACTAAAAATAAAGATAATCTCTTAATTGGCACTTTTTATAAAATATTTTTTGAAAAAATAACAAGTTAAAAATTTTTAATCTACACCATTCTAAGTAAATATAGATAGTCAATTTATAAAAATTATAAAAAAATTAATATTGAATTGGATTGTACAAATTGATAAAGAAAAGATTTATTAAAAATTAAAAAATATAATTATTGATCCCTATAATTTCATTAAGTTTTGCTTAAATTTTTTGGAAAAAATACAACCATTTGTCTCTATAGTTTTCTTAGTGTTTTTTATCCAAAAAAATTTGTTCCTTAAAAATGGTTGTATTTTTTTCAAAAAAATTTAAGCAAAACTTAATGAAATTATAGGGATCAATAATTATATTTTTTAATTTTTAATAAATCTTTTCTTTATCAATTTGTACGATCCAATTTAATATTAATTTTTTTGAAAAAATACAACCATTTTTTTGGAAAAAAAACTTTATAGTTTCAGTAAGATTGGATGACATTTGTTCCTCAAATTCATAATAATATTAAATTATAGGGACTATAATAACTAAAATTACTAAAAAAACTATAAGTACTAAAAGCAAAGCTCGATAAAATTATAAAGACCAATTGTTGTGTTTTTTCTTAAAAATTTAAGCCAACAAAAGTTGATCTAGTTGGTAAAGATTTGATTTATAACCCATAAGGGATAATTTATAAATATATTTATAAGTGCTCTTTAAATTTAGAGGCATGTCTTGACCTTGGTGTATCCTCAAGATTCAACTCACTTAAATTTTTTTCTACCAAATTTTTTTATAAATTTTTATTTTAACAAATGTAAAATATAAATAAAAATTAAAAGCTTTAAATTTGAATTGTCAAGAAAATTCAAAAGCTCTCTTGTAAAACAGAGATATAAAGGACTTGGAAAATTCCAAGGACTACCAATAAGTGATAGATTATGACTAATATAACTATTAAGTATATTAACCACTAAAAGTTAGGAAACCAGGTTAAGTCTAACAGACCAACATCCCACCACATGTTGATTTAAAGACCAATCGATCGGAAAAATTCCAACCCATTAAAAGACAGGCCGATTTAACTTGCCTCATTTAACTTGCCAAAACAAAAATGGCCAACTCAACTTAACCCATAAGCTAACTTGCTTTTTTCATAGCTTTTTCATTGTTTTAATTTATTATTTTTATTTAATTCAGATAAATAACAAAGTTATTGTACTTTTACATTTAGTTTAAGCATAACTTTTATGTTAGGAACGTGGTTTCATATATTTGATTTTTCTCATTCAATTCAACACGGTAGTGATTAGCATATTTTTTTTTAATTTTAACATAGAAAAATCAAATGTAATTAAACATTACTAATAAACTATATACTTTTCTTTGCCGTGTTTCAAATTGCTTTTGACATTAAAGTAAAAATGACAGGTTGTTGATTGTTGTGGAGCTTGCTGGGCCCCCTCTCTCTAAAAATGTTACTGCTATACTTTTCTTCGCTCTGTTTTGAGGGACCCATTGACTCATTATTTTTATTTTAGTATTTTACAATATAATAAAATAATACATATACATATTTGAAGGTGTCAATAAGAACTAAAAAATGGAGCTAGCATAAATAGCATTCTTGTGCAAGATAATAATCCATATAAATTCACAGAACAATTTGCTACCACCAATCACCACTCAATAGCATTACCACTTGTGCCTGAAAAATGAGAAAGAGGATGTGCGAGATATTTCACAAATTGCTTGTGCTGGCTATTGTACTGCTTTAGTCATGTGGAGCTATAGGTGCTAAGGTTGAATGCATAGATAAGGAGAGGAAAGCCTTGCTTCTGTTTAAGGCTGCTCTTGGAGATAATGATGGCCTTTACACATGGTCTTCATGGGGTCACAAACAGAACAAGAAAGATTGTTGTGAATGGGAGGGAGTTCGCTGTAGCAACCAAACGGGTCGAGTACTGAAGCTAGACCTTCATGGTGATTCCATCCAACCCTTTTTGCGAGGTAAGATCAGTGCTTCTTTAGTGGAGTTGCAATACTTGATGCATTTCAACCTTAGCTTTAATCAATTTTACGATAGCCATATCCCAAAATACTTTGGCCTTTTAACCAATTTAAAGTACCTTGATCTACGAGATTGTGGTTTAAGCAATCGAATTCCAAGTCAACTTGGGTATCTTTCACACCTACAATATCTTGATCTGAGCTTTAATTATATGAAAGGCCCAATCATTTATCAATTGGGAAATCTCTCACAATTGAAGTATCTTGATCTCTCAATGAGTGATCTTCAAGAAGCAATTCCTTATCAACTTGCAAATCTCTTACAATTAAAGTATCTTGATCTCTCAATGAGTGGTATTGAAGGAGCAATTCCTTATCAACTTGGAGATCTCTCACAATTGCAACATCTTGATCTCTCTGAGAATAATTTTAAAGGAGCAATACCTTATCAACTTAAGAATCTTTCAAACTTACAAAGGATTTTCCTTGATGGTAATGAAGCTCTCAAAATTGACCAGGAGAACGGTTCTGAAGGTGAGTGGCTATCTGGCCTCACTTCTTTAACCCATCTTAAATTGGGGTTCATAATCGATCTCAAATACTCTCATAAGTGGCTACAAATGATTGGAATACTACCTAACTTGAAGGAAGTAAGCTTATCAAATATTGGTCTTTCATACCAATATATCCTTTCATTACCTTCTTTTAAATTCAATTCCTCCTCTCTTTCTAAATTTGATCTATCTGGGAATAGTTTCATGTCACCTGCAATATTCCATTGGATCTTAAACGTTAGCCATAATCTTGTTGAGCTTGATCTTTATGGGAACAACTTCTTAGAGGATCCCATACCATATAATTTTGGTAGCATCATGAGTTCTCTAGAGAATCTAGACCTTGGTTCAAATAACCTTACAGTGAGTGGATTAAAATCCTTAGGGAACTTATGTACCTTACATTCATTATCCCTGTATGATAAGCATATAAAAGAAGACCTCTCATTAATTGTTCAAACTTTGTTTCCATGTGCGAGATATTCTTTACAATACCTATATCTAATCATTTGGCACATTAATTGACCTTTCCACATTCACATTCTTAGAGACACTTGACATTTCAAGCAATTGCTTTGCTTGAATAGGACAATACCTAAAGATCTTTAATTTCCCTCTTCATTGGTGTCTTTGGATATTGAATACAACTCTTTAAGAGGTGTTCTGACAAACTCTCACCTTGACAACATGCCCAACTTAAAATATTTAAACCTAAATAACAACTCATTGGTTTTGAGATTTAGCCACAATTGGGTCCCACCATTTTAACTACAAACCATGCATCTGGGATCTTGCAGGTTAGGTCTCAATTTTCCCTAATGGTTGCTCGCTCAAAATGATTTCACCGATCTTGATATTTCAAATACTAAAATTTCAGGCACTATTCCAAAGAGGTTTTGGAGACAATTGACACCAGATCTCGAATATCTAGATGTTTCAAGCAATAACATTTCTGGTACAATACCAAATGTTCCTATAAGATTAATATATCCATACCTTATATCTCTAGATCATAATCATTTTAATGGTCCAATTCCACAATTTCTACATAATGTGTCTTCTCTCATAATGTCAAATAATAATTTCTCTGAGCTTCACCTATTTTTATGTGTAAATGGGCCAAGTGAAAATAGGTTGATGATATTAGATGTTTCCGATAATCAATTATCTGGACAACTTCCTGATTGTTAGAATCATTTTAGATCATTAGTCCTTTTGGACTTGAGTAATAATAATTTGTCTGGGGTAATTCCTAATTCTATTAGTTATATGCAAAGTCTTCAAATATTAACATTGAGAAACAACAAGTTTGCTGAAGAGTTGCCTATTACCTTAAGAAGTTGCTCCAATTTACTAATGCTTGATGTGGGAGAAAACAAATTACGAGGACCTATACCTTCATGGATTGGGATTGAATTACAAAAGTTGGTAATCTTAATGTTACAAAAGAATAACTTCATTGAAAGTTTATCATCACATCTTTGTTATTTGTCAAGAATTCAATTCGTTGATATCTCCTTCAACAATCTATCTGGACAAATACCAAAATGCTTCAAAAACTTTACGGCCATGGCTCAAGCAAAGAGTTATTCATATTTAGAAATTAGTTCTGTGCAGATAACTAGTTGGAGCATGATGGATGTTTCTGAGGAGCCAAATGCCTTATTGATGTGGAAAGGTATTGAAAGAATTTTTAAGGATCCATTATTTTTAAAAGGGATTGATCTTTCAAGCAACCTATTAACGGGAAAAATTTTAGAGGAATTGGGAATGTTAGTTGAAATGGTATCATTAAACTTATCAAGAAACCAATTAGATGGAGAAATTCCATCCGAGATTGGACGATTGAAATCGTTAGATTCTCTTGATTTGTCGAGAAACCATTTCTCTAGACAAATTCCTTTTAACCTTACTCAAATTGATCGTCTTGTAGTGTTGGATTTGTCACATAACAATCTTTCTGGGAAAATTCCAATCGGCACACAATTGTAGAGTTTTGATAGCTCAAGTTGTGAAGGAAATCTTGACCTTTGTGGAAAATCACTTGAGAAGTTGTGCCTTGAAATAGGAAAACATCGAGAGCTTGGTAAATTTCAAGAAGACAAGGACATCATTATCTCTAAAGAGTTTTATTGGAGCATGACATTTGGATTCATTTTTGGATTTTGGGGGAGTTTTGGTTCAATACTTTTCAATCACTCTTGGAGACATGCTTACTTCAGATTTGTGAACAATTTGGCAAACACTATTTATGTTATGGTCACATTGAATGCGACAAAGTGCAATAGATGGCTTAGAGGTTATTTGGTAATAATTTTGCATCTCCTCATTTTTGTTCTTGGCTTTTGCGTTTGCAGCATTAATTAGTCTAACCATTTAGTGTGACTTGTTAGTTTATATCTATTCATGCTTTTAGCTTCTACAAACATAGTACTTTATTAATAACATTATTTTTAATTATATGTGTGTTAGCTAGATCTTCTATTTAATGTCCAAGCTTATGTATCGTTAATTAGTTAAATCAGCTTAATGATGGTTTTGGTGACATGAGCACGGCTGCTCTTTGTCCAATAGTAAACAAAAAGTAGTGAACGACAAACTATTATTTTGTTTTGTAAGCAAGTATGTATGTATGTATGTATAATTGTTAAAAGACATAGCTAGTTACATGAAACATTGTCATTATTAGTTGGGGTTAATCTTTTGTCCTTCATACTTAAATTCGAAGAATCTTAGTCTTTGCTTGGGTGAAATTAACTATGATAATCATTATATCCTTTTATTTCTTATCAAATAAAATTTAGTTCTCATTTTGTATTGTAGTGAAATTCATAAAGAATTTTAAAAAAAAAATAAAGAATCAAATCAATTATTTCCGATTTTATTGTAAAGTTTTGTCAAAAATAATTTTAGTTCATGAAAGTGTAGAATGTTAAAAATTAAAGTATATCTCACCACTATTTCTTGGAGACCATGATTCTTTCTGTGAAGCTTAAAAAAATTTAATTTACTATATTTTGTAGGTTTTATAAACTTTATTTTAATAATTAATGTAAGAGAAAGGAATGAGAAGTCATTTGCAGGGTCATGAAGTTTTCTCTTCAGCTTCCTTCTGTTTTGTGCGGACAAATGTCTCAAAGTCTCTCTGATGGGTCGATCTCAGTTTTTCATCCTTTAAACAAATTATTAGAAACGGGATTTAATTCTGTAACCCTTTGCGTGGCCAAATCTTGTGGGCAAAGAAAATTTTTTTTTACCCTTTATAATATTCTTGGCCTTACAAAAACAAATTGTAGACTAACACTGGCAAGGGTGTTTAAGTAATTGACACAAGTTAATGCCTCTATTCTGTTAACTTTTATTTATAGCTTCTCTGTACTCTCTCTGTTAAAAACAAAGTAAGACATTGTTAATGTTTGAAGATATAATTAATAGGTTATTTTTAAATATATTTTTAATAAATAAGTTAAATAAGTAAATATATAAATTTAGTGTTAATTTGAAAACAATTAATTAATTTATCGAGGGTAACATTGAGTTAGAAATTACTTTTATTTTTTAAAAGAGGGAGTATATGTTTTGCAAAATGTAATTATTATGAGTATATTTATGTTTTTTTTTTTTTTTACATATTGCAGGAGAAACTAAGGTGAACAGATCTTCATGGTTGAATAATGTGCAGGAGAAGGGACTTGGACTGAGTGTCTGCCGTGAAGCCAACATGAATAGTTGCAATGTTCTCTTAATTGTTAGTTTCCAAATTAAATAATGGGAAAGTTAAACCAAGTTGACTAGGGCTTGAAATAGTATATGCACTCTTATTTTCTACTTTTCAGTGTGTAACTATAATGACATTACATTGAATGTCATATATATCCAGGGATAATGAGAATTAAGTTTTAAAGTATAGAACTAATCACATTTAGTTTTCTGATAAAATTGTTTGAAAATAAATTTCAAATATAGATTTAAATAATTATAATTTAAGAATTTCAATTGCAAATAGAATATTTAAGTTCTAATTGCAACGCTTAGTTTGCAATTAGGATTCCTATTTATAACTATCCAAATTAATATCTAAAACTTGTTTTTTAAAAAAATTCGTTAAGCATTTAATTATCATTAATTTATTAATTTTTATAAAACTTAGTTGTCATTCTCTCTTATTTCTATGTTGATCTCACCAGTCATCAAATTTTGGACTCAAGTTATTTGATGCATTATATTAATTAGGCAAACAATTGTTATTTCGTTTTATCTAGTACTTTCTCGGCCTAATTAGTTAACTAATTCATGCAAATTAAAAAAAATTAAGTATGGTAATTATTTTAAAAAATATGCTAGTTTTCCAAAAATATCTCTTCTTTTAATCAATTCCATTAGAGTATTATCATCAATTCATTATAACTTATACATCATACAGGAACATAATTATAAAGATGGTTTTAAAAAAGATAAAAATATGGAGATAAAAAGTATTGGGATTTTACATTTAGGACAAAGAAAAAAACCCTCAATAAATTCTATATTTAAGGCCAGCGGGAGTATATAGATTGACCGAAATGAAATTCAAAAAAAAAATGTAGATTATAAATATCATTGAAGCTTTAAAAAATGCAATTCAAATTAGATAATACAAATAGCAGATGCACCCATTTCAAGACATCATTAGGTTACGCTGGATTGATACTGTATACTGTGTAGAGATTAGATTGTATCTGTAAATAACATGTTAATTGAGGGCTAGTTCAGGAACTCATTCAACTTTCATGGGGTCATTAGCTTCTGAGAATTTTTCTCACTTTCCTAAATTATCACTCCCTGCATTTCTGAAAGTAACACAAATTTTAAAAGATTTTTTTATTCTTAATATAAAGTATAGCCCTAATAGACTCTAAAAAAAATGATCTTAGGCTCAGGCAGCCTTCCATGCCTTATATATATATATATATATGCATGAAAAAAAAACTCCTCCCTGAAACACATTGTTCTAAAATTTGAAGAATATCATTTAATAATCTCATCTATGCACTGGCTCTTTAGACTCAAAGTTTACCACTTGGAAGCAAATGTTATCTTCTTCAATATTGTATTGTCTTTTTGTTATGCTAAGTTTAGGCCAAATTTGAATTCTCTTTTGACCTCCAATTAAGATCTTGTTTTGATTTTTTCTATAGTTCTTGTAACTTGCCTTTTGATTTGGAAATATAGATCTTCACTACAACAAAAAAATAGCTAATTAGCGATAGAATTTTTCATCGCTAATCAATGCAAATTTCGTCGATCAATGAGTTAGCAATAAAATATTTCCATCAGTAAAAATACTGTCACTAATTCATTAGCAATGAAATTTGCAATTCCATTGCTAATTAGCAATGGAATAGTGATAGAAAATTTTTGTCAATAAATAAGGATAAGCTATTTTGACTTTGCGCATTCCATCACAAAATTTCTAATGGACTTATTCTATTGCCAATTTTTAGGTGGACTAAAACACTATCACCTTGTCACCTGGTGGACCAATGCTATCTCAGCACTGCCTCATCACCCAGTGGATAGTGCCACCTCAGCATCGCCTCCTTGCCACTTCACCTTAGCACCACCTCGTCACCTCACTACCACTTCATTTGTCGCTATCATGTCAAATATTATTACTTTCAGTTATGCCTCGGCCAAACTCAAACTTGCAACCTCACACTGCTTAATACTTTTGCGTTCACCTTATTGCAATTGAGCTGAAAGAAATCTTCAATCATAATTGATAAATTAAATATATAATGCTTAACCATACACACATATATTAATAAATATATTATTAAATATAGTATTTAAATTTACTTTTGTTAACATTATATGTATTTATTAATATGCCAAAATTAATTTATATATAATAATTATTTTTGTTATATTTTATTTTTAAAAATATTTTTGATAATAAATTTAATATTAAATTGAAAAATATTTATTTATTATTTAATTTTATTTTTAAATAGAAATAATTAAGTATACAGTTTAAATTATTATTAATAATATACAATAATTTAAAATAATTTTATAATTTTTAATTTATTCATTTATAGCATAATAATAAATTATATATAAATATATATTATAAAAATAAAATAAAATTAAAAATAATTTGTGATAGAATTAGCAACAAAATTATGACAGAAAGCTTTGTGAAAAATTTTTTTGTCACAAGTTCCATCGTTAAATTGGAATAAGATATCTTGAAAATTAGTGATGAAATTTTTCATTGGTAAATTTTGCTAGTAAATTATTTCTAATGGATTAGTGAAGACATAATAACAAAATTTTAGTGATGCAATATTTTGTTATTAAATTCCATCACTAATTTAGTGACGGCATTAGCAATGGATTAGCGACAAAAATTTATTCTGTCGCTATTTTGTTGCTTTTTTGTAGTGCTTTTTGTGTCTAATTTTTTATTTGTGATATTATTTCTTTCTTGCTAACTCTAAAGCACAAATATTAGAATTTATTTTAAATTTTTTTCTAAAACGGGCTCATTGGCTCACCTTTGAGCCCTTCAAAAAAGTTTAGGCTTCAAAAAATGAGGGTTTATTTTTTGATAAATTAAAGTGAACCATCATTTTAATACTCATTAATGTTTTTCTCTGTAGAGTTGTTTTCATTCGTTGTTATGACTTTTTTTTTGCTTCAATCTCTCCACCACTTGTTATAAATGGTGAATTAGGAGATAATTAGGCAAATGGTAAGGAAAAGGGGTAGTTTGGGAATTTATTAATATCTTTATGATATTTGTCAGAATAAATTACCAACTAGAGGGATAAAGGCAGTCATGCCAGGATAAAACCAAAACTTCAATTTGGGTGTGAAAATCTTATTCAGAAGTTGAGGGATATATTTCGCTAACAAAGTTTTTAAAAAAGCTTCTGAAACAAAGCCTAAGTTAGCATTGAAGTAAGGAATTCTGCTATCTTAAAAGAGAGAAGTGTGGTCTCTCCACTTCCTTTTCCTTCATTTCCCTCCACTTCTCCCATCTCCACCATTTATTAATTTTTTATTTAAAAAAATTGTTTAATAAAAAAATTTGAATGGTGGGGATGGGGGAAGTGGAGGGAAAGGAAGGAAAAAAAAAGGGAGAGACCCTTGAGCTTTTAAACCAAAGTCTTAGTTACTAATTTATTTTAGATTTTTAAAATTTACTAATATTTTGAAATTTAACAATTTATTTTAAATTTTTACAATTTAATATTCCAAGTTTTATCAATTTATTTAAACTTTTATTATTTAAAATACTTAATTATATATGCAATTTTTTATTTTCAAATTATAATTTAAGGTATAATATTTTTTAGAAAAATATAAAATTAGAAATAAAAATATTTATGATACAATTCATATTTTTTATTTTTATTCATCGAAACTTTGCGCCAAAAAAAATCTTTGTTCATCTAAACTTACTCTTGAATTTTATTGTCTAAATAAATTGCTGTTTGTCAACTTAATTTTAAAAAAAAAAAATATTCAAACGTGAATCACATCATCCTAATTTCAACAAAAATTTCAATTTATTTTAACTTCAGTTTTAAGATTTTTAATCCAAGCACACTATTATTAATGTTGGGAATAATGTCCAGAAATTGCTAGGAAATTAACATGCCCTGAGTTGTTGTCAATTTTTTTCCCCCTCCAGATGGATGTCCTTTTTCCTGTTGACTTTGTATCAGAAACGTCTACGAAGTCTCATCTCTCTTTTATGGAAATTTGACAGTACTTTCATAGATATTTTGGTTATAATTTTGTTTGCCTTGGTTAGAGGGAGACTTTGACTGTTTGACTCATGGTTTCATAATATAGAAATAATAAAACTTATATTAAAAATATAGTCTCAATTTTTGTCACTTTAATTTTTTTTTTGGTAGTCACTTTAGTAAATCAAAGATTATTCATGAAATATTTTCGTTGAAGAACTTTACAAAATTCGCAAGTTATATATACATAGAGATTCACAAGTACCCCATGCTCTAGTATATTCAAAAGTATAAGTAAGGGGTGGAAGTATATATGAATTTTTATATTAATGGGTTAAAAACTTAACAAGCTCTAAAAACATATTCACAAATACATTTAAGGAGTGGGGATCTAAGAGTTTGTTTGGTTTTGTTTTCTACTTTTTTAAAAAGAGTTATTTATAAAACTAATTTTTAAAAGTTGTTTTTCAAAAGCAAAACATAAAAGAAAATATATTTTGATTACGTTGATTTGAAAAAAAAAATTAAATTTAAATATTAGCCGATAGTGGCTAATAATAATAATCTAAAATTGTAGTTGACCGTAGTTAAAGTAGTCTCTCTAAAATGTTTCCTTTTAAAAAATAGTTATAAAAATATTTAAATTCAAAATATTTATTCAATTTTTTTTTAAAAAAATAGAAACCATGCCCTAAATTTCTAATAGAGCTTTTGGAAATTTACAACTGCGCCTTACTTAATAGTTATATTAATTAAGTTTAATTAATTAAGCGTAGTGATCTGAAATTCCAATACCTGATTTGTAATTGGAAATAGCTTAAATTAATTAAAGAGTCCTTTGAAGCATAATTGGAAATAGGGCTCAGCAAAGAAATTTGGAACCTAGTTTATCCAGTTCAACCCATCGTGACCCGAACCAACCCAATTTGAAAAAACTGCCTGATGAAAAGACTGGACTAATTAGCTCAGACCACACCTTAGGTCAAGATATAGATTGATGCTTTAGACCATGTGAGTTGGTCAAGGTGAATAATATTTAAAAGAATTACGTACAAGTTTTATATAAAAAATTTAATTATTATAAAATTTATTAACAATTGAACTAAAGTCATTGACAATATAATAATTTTAATTCAATTATTAATAATTCTTTCAATAATTAATTTTTTTAATGAGATACTTCAACGTAATTCTCTCATTATTTTTTTAATATTAAATATATTATTCACAGAGCACAAAACTTCTCAACTTCAGTCAGACACCCAACCTTTGTCTCACCATTCTTTATTACTTGCTTGCCCTGACCTAAACGTAATCTTGCCCAGCACTCAGCATTTGGAAACATAAGGACCAAAGAAGTTGGTGTCAATCTTTTCCTTTTTCCATTCAATCTATGCCTTCAATTTCTTCTATAGAAAATTTTAAGTCTGGTCCCCAACAGAACTGAGACATATAAAGGAATTGGAAATTCAATTGACTACCACAAAGTGATAGATTATAGATATATTTGGATAATCCTAAAAAATATATTCAAACTACATTTAAAATGTGCTTTTGTCAAATTCAATAAATAATTAAATTTTTCAAATATACTTTTAATAGATGTTAATTAAAATCCAAACGGGTATTATGACTAACATAACTATTAAATATAACCACAACTAAGAGCCGGGAAAATAGGTAAAATTCAATAGGTCATCTTATCATGTGTTGATTTGGAAAAAAAATTAGACAAAGGAATAAAAACACCTAAAGAATTATTAGTTAAGAGCATCCAATAATTTAAAATAAAGAAAAGTGTACAAGTTATTTTTCAGTGTTTATATGATTATACCATTAAAAGTTAACAATGTTGATCGTTATGCTGGGAATGTGGAATTTAATGATTTAATTACAAATGTGTTAAAAAAATAATTTCTAGATACGTGTTTTTTTTTATTTTAAGTTATTGAATGTTTTTTACGGATGAATTTTTAAATATTTTTATCCTTCTATGCATAGAAATTCTGACCCCATTAAAGCCTGGTCAATTGAGCATGTCCCCTTTTAACATGCGAAAAAGGCATGCCAACTCGCCTATTCCACATGCTACCCACTTATTTGATTTCTTAAAATTTTTTAAACTTTTTCAACTTTAATAAATAAAAAGGTTATTATTTTACATTAAGTTTAAGCATAACTTTTGTTTTACGTAAGGAAGTCGGTTCATTTTCACTGCGAGGCACACAATGAAAGCGCCAGCTATGCATAGTTTCATGATTTTTTTTTTTTAAGATCTTTGTGTTCAGATTTAATTTAGATGGTACAAATTTTTTAATTTATTTTATATATATTAAAATAAATTTATAAAAAAATTAATAAATTTATTTTTTATTAATTTTGATGATATAGATTTAATTTAGATGATCCAATTTGATATTAACTTTATTATAATTTTTATAATAGTCTAGATTTAATATTAAATATTTTTATAATTTTTGTAAAATTATATTTTGATAAATAAAATATTAAAAATAAAGATAATCTCCTAATTGGCACTTTTTATAAAAAAAATTTGAAAAAATAACAAGTTAAAAATTTTAAATTTAAACTATTCTAAGTAAATCTGAATAGTCAATCTATACAAATTATAAAAAATTAATATTGAATTGAATTATAAAAATTGATAATGAAAAAATTTATTAAAAAATTGGTAAAACAGAATCATTGATCCCTATATTTTAATTGAGTTTTGCTTAAATTTTTCAGAAAAAACACACTAATTGGCCCCCATAGTTTTATCAGATTTTTTAGTATTTTTAATCCTCATAGTTTCAGTAAAATTGAGTGACATTTGTTCCCCAAATCCTAATAATATTAAATTGTAAGGACTATAAGAATTGAGAATATTAAAAAAACTACAAGAATTAAAACAAAACTCGATAAAACTATAAAAACTAATGGTTGTATTTTCCTTAAAAAATTTAATCCAACAAAGATTGGTATAATTGGTGAAGATTTGACTTCTAATCCACAATGAATAATTGTAAATATCTTAGTAAGTGCTCTTCAACTAAAGGCATGTTTTGACCCTGGTGTAGTTCAAGATTCAACTTACCTAAATTTTTTTTACCAAATTTTTTTATGAATTTATATTTTAATAAATATAAATTAAAAGCATTAAATCTAAATTGTCTAGAAAATTCAAAAGCTCTCTTATAAAACAAAGAGATATAAAGGGATTGAAAAATTCGAATGACTACTACTAAGTGACACTTCCTCCACTCCTTATTATATCATTTCACGTATATTAAAAAAAGTTAATTTTTTTATATCATAAAATAGTGAGAAGTACTTTCATTTTTATTTTTGGTTTTAAATGACAATACAACTACATTAAATACATTCATGTTAATGAAAAAGATGTAAAATTAGAAAATATGATTTAATTATTGCAAGGCATCCTATATTTGGACTAAAAATTATTTTTAAAAAGTGTTTTTTATAAATAAGATCGAAGAAAGTAGATTATAACTAATATAACTATTAAGCATATCAACTGTTGAAGGCTAGGAAAATAGGTTAAATCTAATGGGCCAACATCCCACCATAGGTTGATTTAGAGATGGATCGATAGAAAAAATTCCAACCATTTAAAGAGGGTCAATTTAGCTTGCCCATTTAGTTTGCCAAAATAAAAATGGCTAACCCAGCCTAACCCACAAACTGACCCACTTATTTGATAATTTTTTTAATTTTTTAAAACTTTTTATGTTTATTTAATTCAGATAAATAAAAAATTTATTGTAACTTTACATTTAATTTAAGCATAATGTTGGTTTCATAATATAGGGATAATAAAACTTATATAAAAATCTAGTCTCAATTTTCGTCGCTTTAGTGTTTTTTTTCCCCCGCAGTAGTCACTTAGTAAATCAAAGATCATTCGTAAAATCATGAAATACTTTCGTTGAAGAACTTTACAAAATTCACAAGTGATATATATAAACAGATTCACAAGTACCCCCCACCTCTAGTATATTCAAAAGTAAACGTAACGAGTGGGAATATATATGAATTTTTATATTAATAGGTTAAAAACTTAATAAGTTCTAAAAACATATTCACAAATAAATTTAAGAGTTTGTTTGGTTTTGTTTTCTATTTTTTAAAAATATTTATAAAATTAATTTTTAAAAGTTGTTTTTCAAAAGCAAAACATAAAAGAATTTTGAATTAAAATATTAGCCAATAGTAGTTAATAATAGTCTATAAATATAGTTGACCATAATTAAAAGTAGTTTATAATAATTAAATGTAGTCTATTTTTTAAAAAATAAAATAGCTCTAAATGTTTTCCTTTTTGTTTTTTAAAAACGGTTATAAATATTTTAATTCAAAATGTTTATGCAAATATTTTTTTATTTTTTAGAAAATCGAAACCATGCCCTAAATTTCTAATAAAGCTTTTGGAAATTTACAACCTACGCCTTACTTAATAGTTATACTAATTAAGTTTAATTAATTAAGTGAAGTGATATGAAATCCAATAGTTGATTCGTAATTGAAAATAGCTTGAACCAATTAAGAGTCCACTTATGCGTAATTAGAAATAGGGCTGTGTAAAACCTGGTTTGCCCAGCCAACCTGATGAGACTCAAATTTAAAAAATACCTGATGAAAAGACTAATCAGGTCATACCACATCTTAAATCAAGTTACAAGACCAATGCTTTGGAGTTTGGACCATGTGGTCTGCCCAGTTTAGGCGAATAATTTTTTTTTAATGTTAAATATATTATTTACAAAGGACAAAAATTCTCTACTTCAGTCAGCCACGCAACCTTCTCATCATTATTTGTTATCTGCTTGCCCCAACCTAAACCTAATCTCACTCAGCACTAAACGCTTGGAAACATAGGACCAAGAAGTTGGTATCAATCT
>NW_026556861.1:0-30522 GCF_029017545.1 Prosopis cineraria
TTTTCCCTTTAACCGATATAGATAGTAATTTATCATATTTTTTATTTTTTATTAACTTATTTACATTGGTTCATATATATTCGGTGTAGATGTTTATTTTGTGTAAATAAAATTATACCATATCTCCATTGATTGCTACACACAACCGGTGTAGATGTCTTTATTTTAAAATATAAATTTTTGTCATATCACTTTCATTTTTCAAAATATGTATCATACTTGTGCTGACAGTTCATCATCTTCTAACCCTTCTCGTTTATTTTTTATTTTCAAATCTCCATTACTCTGATCTTCCTCCTACCTATTTTGTTCCTTCGCCCTTCTTCTGTTGGCCTTTGCTGTCATTGTGGCATCTGGTGGCCGTGGGTTTATTGCACTTGGTCGAGATCATCCCCTGTGCCAAAATCTTTGAAACCCCTTTCCCTTCTCTACTGAAGCCTCGCAATTGTTTGAGATCTTCTTTCATTCTTCTGTTATTAAAACACTATCGTCGAGACATCCTTTGTGTTGGTGACTGGTTCAATGTGCGTGGATAAAGCTTCATCCTTCCTCGTTCATGGTTTGATTGTGAAATCCTCCCTCCTTTTCATGTTGTTGGAGTTCTGAGGTCAGCAGCTTCGATCCTTTCTTTATTGTTGTGGATTAAGATTAATTATTTATTGGGTGCTTGCATTATGTTTGAAATCTTGCTTGTGTTGTGTCTGAAATCTTTCCCTTCTTTTCTCTGCTAATCCATGTATAACGATAAATTATGCTGTTAATTAATTTAACCTCCTCTTCTTTATCTTCCTCCTCCAACTACAACATTAAAAGCATACAATTTTTAGAATAAAATCCTTAAATCTACAAAAGAAATAGAAGTTAACATATATTCAGTTTAATATACTAACTTCCTTCTCATTGAGACCTTTAGCAGAACACACGGCCTGCTCTTCTTCTGTTCCTTTTTCTTGATGCTTTTTGGACCTTCTTCTGCCATGTTCTGAAGCATAAATAGAATGAAAATCTAACACAATTGTTATACTCAATAAAGCAACTGGAATTCTCTTTAGTTAGTCAAGAAGTGAAATGAATCAAAAGTAGCAAAAAGCACCTAATTGAGAAGCTGATGATTTTGAGCCGCTAATGATATTGTCTCCATCTTTGAGTTTCCAATTTGTTGATTGTAACAACCCTAAAAATACAACTCATTTTTCTAAAACAAATTAACAAAATTGTATTCATAGTTTCTGATATATCTGTGTGTTCCATAGAGCTGACGCACAAAAGTGCCTAATCCCACAATTTCCTAAAAATTATGGTCTTAATGGATTATATTTAAACTTCTTAGTAGCTAGTAGTCACTTTTAATTTGACTTCTTGAGTTATGGCTTATTACCAAGTGCATTAACTTGTATCTTCCATCATAAAGTTGTATGCATGATCTTGGTAATTCTAGTACCAAATTACTATTTTTGTATTTTTATTGGAATTAAACTAGGTATTTTTACTTGATTTTGAATTTAAAGGAATTGAATTGTGCCTATAAATTCTATTAGGCTAGTTTATTTCCTGTGAATTAAATTATTGTGACATCATTACTAATTTATTTTCTATACGCTGGTGGAGTACCGATAGAGGCCTGAGGCCATTAGACATTGCATGTGACTTTATTTTATTTAAATAATATTATTTTTTTCTTATATTTTCAATTGCAAATTTATTGAAAAGTCTAACTTTTAGGGGAAACTCTGCCCATTTTTCTTAAAATTATTGTTTTGCCCTTTTTTCTTTATGGAAAGGCCGAAAATATAAAGTTAGCTTCTTTCCTACTTATTAGATAGGAGGGATATCAACTCTAAAAAATTTTCTTAAAAAATTAGAAATTTCCAAATTAAATTGGAAATTATTATATTAGCATGCTTGTTTCTTATTTTTTTAATATATAACTTTTTGTCTAGCCCTATCTTAATGGATTCAATAATAATCCATAACCTTTGTCGTGTTTTAGGAAGACAAATTAAACATGAATCGTAGTTAAATAGATGCCAAATGAACGAGCGTAGAGTATGGTAATGGGGTTAAAGGGTTTCTGGAATTTGCTCAAAGCAATGTTGAAGATGATAGTGGCAAGTTTTATTGTCTTTGTAAGGACTGTTTGAATGAGAGGCGGCTAAGTGCATATTAGATATATGAACATTTAATTTATGAGGGGTTTCTCAAAAGTTATAGAGTATGGATATGGCATGGTGAAAGATTGAATATGCCGATGTCGAGTACATCTCAATCGCGGTATGTTGATGTTGATGTTGTTGTTGTTGATGATGATATGGTTGATCGATTGGACGGCATGATTCGTGATATGGGTAAAGAGGCTTTTGAGCAATCCCAAGAATATAATAATATGTGCACTAATATAGAGACACCTTTGTATCTGGGGTGCGAGGAATTTAGTTTGTTGAAAGTGGTGTTGGAATTAGTGAACTTGAAAGCTAGATCTAGGTGAAGCGATAAGAGTCTCATAGAAATGCTTGAGTTATTCAAATTAATGCTTCCAAAAGAAAATGTGTTGTCGGTTCATTACTATGAGGTGAAGAAAATTCTATGCCCACTGGGCATAGAGTTTAGGAAAATAAATGCATGCCTAAATGACTACATACTGTACAAGAAAGAGCATAAAGAGGAGTAGAAGTGTCCTATATGTGAAACACCAAGGTATAAAGAAAATAAAGCTCCTGTAAAGGTATTATGGTATCTTTTAATTATACAAAGGTTTAAATGATTGTTTGCAAATGAAAAGGATGTGAAGAATTTGAGATGGTATGTAGATGATAGAATTTCATATGGAAAGCTCCAACATCCAGTCGATTCAGAGCAATGGAAGAAAATTGACACTTTGTTTCTTGAATTCAGTATTGATCTAAGAAACCTGAAGCTTAGACTTAGTATGGATGGCATGAATCCTTATAGTAGCCTTAGCAGCATACATAGTTCATGGCTTGTTCTATTGGTGATTTATAACTTATCTTTGATATTGTGCATGCCATGCAAGTATATCATGTTGTCTATATTCATTTTGGGACCGAAACAATTAGGAAATGACATTGATGTTTACCTAAGACCCTTAATTAAAGATTTGAAAAAGCTATGGGAAGTAGGTGTGGATGTGTTCAACACAAATAGGAAGGAGGTATTCAAGTTGCATGTGATGATCTTTTGCACCAGAAATGACATCCCTACATATGAAAACTTGTCAGGTTACAGTGTCAAGGGTCATAAAGCATGTTCGATTTGTGAAGTAGGCACATGCTATCATCAACTTTATTATGGAAAGAAGATAGTCTATCTTGGCCATAGGAGATTTCTTGAAGAGGACCACCATTATCGTAAAATGAGAAAAGCTTTTTATGGTGGTCAAGAGCATGGAACTGCCCCAAAGCCATTGACAGGGGAGAAAGTTTATGAATTGGTGAAAAATATTAATGTTACATTTGGCAAGACTATAAAGAATAATGAAAAAAGTATATTGGAAAAAGATTTATTTTCTTTGACCTTCCATAGTGGTGCCATCTTGATGTGAGATATTATATTAATGTCATGCATGTCGAGAAGAACGTGTGTGATAGTATTGTGGGAATGCCTCTTGATATACCAAGTAAGTCCAAGGACGATGTGAAGGCAAGATTGGATTTAGTGGACATGAAAATTAAAGAAGACTTACATCTAAGGTCGATTGGTAAGAGGACAGTCCTTCGGCTAAACATACTTTGTGCAAGGATAAGAAAAGAAGCTTTCGTGAGTACTTATACAACATGAAAGTTCCCTTAAGGTATTCTTCAAATTTTAAAAAGCTTGTGTCAATTAAAGATTTAAAATTAGTGGGTCTTAAGTCTCATGATTGTCATGTTTTAATGTAACAACTACTACCAGTAGCTATTTGAGGCTTTTGGAAAGACAAATTGAGAGATGTCGTAACCAAGATTTTCTTTTTCTTCAATGCTATATGCCGTAAAGTCCATGAGCCTGAAGAATTAGATGAATTAGAAAATAAAGCATATCTTACCTTGTGCCAATTTGAAAAGCTCTTTCTTCCATCATTTTTTGACATTATGATACATCTAATTGTTCATCTAGTGAGGGAGATAAAGTTGTGTGGCCCTATGTTTTTGCGATGGATGTACCCAATTGAAAGAACAATGAAAGTTCTAAAAGGATATGTGAAGAGTCCACACCATCTTGAAGTATCTATTGTGCAAAAATATGTCTCTGAAGAAGTAGCAAAATTTTGTCATAATTTGAATAATGTACGAACTATTAGGTTGAGACAATGTGATGTCAAAGATCGTAAACGTGGCATTTTTGTGAAGATGCTGATCCTCATGAATTGCAACAAGCACACTTATATATCTTGAATAACATTGATCAAGTTCAAGACTATATAGATGTGTATAAAGAACTTGTGAGGAAGCAAAACAGTCAAATTAGGATAACTGAGCAAAGACTAATTAGAGAGCATAACAATACTTTTGTAAAGTAGTTCAAGCAAAAGGTTGAGAAGGAAGATTGTGTTTCTGATATTGTTAAGGGGCTGGCATAAGACCCTGAGTATGATGTTATATGCTGGACTACATTTGATATTAATGGATATTTATTCTACACGAAGTCTCTAGACAAAAGGAGTAATGTGCAGAATAATAGTATTATGCTAGTGGCCTCAGGCATGCACTTCTCCAGCTCGAAAGACCAAAATCGTTTATTCGCATCCATGCCTTATTATAGGGTTATTGAAGAGATATGGGAGGTTGACTAACTTGTTTTCATTTTTGTAGGTTTTTGCATCAATTGCTAGTTTCCTCGAGTAAAGACAAATAATATAGATTTCTTTGCCCACGTTACACTAATCATAAAAAGACCACCAAAGAGGCAAATGGGGCATATATGAATCAAAGGCTCAATAAAGGCGGAAAGGAGTGTTATTTTTTCATGTTTTTCAATATGTAAGTAAATATGTTTGAATTTATCCATAATGGTATCGAATATTTGCTTAAATAACTTTTTTTTCAGTACACATTGGCAATTGATAGTTTTTTTGATGAAGAGCAATTCTATAACCTTTTTATGCTCTTTGCATCATAAACTCAATTCGACAATGAAGAAATATTATGAGCAGTAAGTATGCTTAAGGAGTCTTATAATAAAATTTTTTAGTGATTAAGTTACTAACTATGTCATGTTAATAAAAGGGCCATGAGGATTGGCCAGCAAGTTCGGTTAGGCAAGGTCCTACGTGATGTGAAAGATCCTATATAGATAACACTAAAGGTAACAAGTTATACATGTTTTTATTTTAAGAGCCTTCTTTCAATATAATTATGACAATGTTGTGTTATACCATAGAGTCGTCGGCAACCCCTTACTAATTTGTATGGCTTTTATGTGTTGAGACATGCATACAATATCATCATAGCTGGCTTAACTAAGTTCATTGAGGAGGTAATCTAATTTTAGGTATTATTTATTTTTTCTCTGAATTACTAATGTAATTCCCTTATCCCTAATCTTTTTAGATGTTTAATGATCTATCTCCATTTTTGAATTCAAAGATCCATCAAATAAGGCAACATTAGGGACTCTTTATGTTCAATTTACATAATAATCATCTTTTGAAAGAGTGAACTGTGTAGTTGTAAACATTAGTGTATATAGTTGTGTGTAGGATTATTTAGTTGACAATTTATGTTTTATGTGTCTGGAGTTATACATAATTTTAAATTCATTTGATTTGAACAATATATGATTGTCTAGTTGGCTCATTGTTATTTGGCTATTATATGTTTGATTAATGCAGGATTTAAATTGCAGCCTATAATGGCTGGGGTAAATGAAAAAAATGAGAGCAATTTTTTTTTAAAATAATCAATATCTACACTGGTTCTGGATATAATTAGTGTAGATATATTATTATCTACACTGGTTATTTCTAAAACTGGTGTAGATATTTTTTTTTAAAAAATTATATATTCATAATTAATGTTGTCTACACTGAATTTATAACCGGTGTAGATATATCCATTAACTACACAGGTTAAATAACCGATGTAGATAAGTTATTTTAACCGGTGTAGATTTACCTGTCTGTACTAGTGTAGGTGCTATTGGGCCACTTTGGGCCTAAATTAATAAGCTTAAGTTAAGGTTCCAAAAATGCACCACCCCCTTTAACGGATAGTGTCATTGGCTATGGTAAACGTGCTAAAATTTAAGTTATACATATGTGTTTGGGAAATAGAACGAGAGAAAGAGTTTCTTTAAGAGGAGACTAAGAGAAAAGCAAGGAGCTCTACTGATGTTTAAATTTAGAGGTGCTTGGAGGTTTTTTTAGGGATTGTAACACCTTGGGTAAGCTCCCTTTTCTCATCTCCTCTCCTTCTTATCCATTTTTCTCTAAGTTTTTGGTATGGGTGGTTGTTATGTGTAATGACAGCCATGTTTTACCCACTTTAATAGAGTCTAATAGGAGTTATCTAATCTTCCAATTTTGTGTTTATGTTAATGGCACTGATTAACATCATTAATGAGGAGTTTAGCCTTAACCCTAGTGCTAAATAAGCTAGATTAAGTTAATAAGATTAGTTAACAATATTTAACTTATTAGAGGCTAAATAAGTTAATGAAAGTGAGTTATGGGATTGGTTTTGCTTAATCACACTTAACAAGGGATTAAGGCCTTAACTGTGATTAAAGTTAATTGATGATAATTAGTTATTAATATTTTTTGTTAACTATTATTGAAGACTAATTATTGTTGGAGCGTGTTTACGGGAAGATCCCTCAAAAATCTAAACTTATACTCTTGGGGGTAGTAAAATCCAAGAGTTGAGGTAATCAGGATTTTAATTTGAGTATATAATTGTGTTTGCAATTTATCATTGATATGCTATGGCATGTAATATGTGACAATGAAATGAGCATGATTAATTATATGGATGAGTTGTGAGTGGTGACTCTTGAACATGTTGAATAAAGTTATGAATTTCTAAGCATGAGAGTGAGTCTAAGTATGTGATGAATTGAATTATCAAGTTCATGGTTTTATTGAGTTAATTGGATATGGTATGAGTATGACATTGTATATGTTCACTAAACTTGCATCATCATAAATAGGTAAGAGCTCACCTGAGAGATAGTTATAAAGAGTTATTAAAAATCTATGTGGTATAGCCTCTATTGAGTTTACGTATGGTGTTAGCTTTATTATTGATTATATATGCTTAGTATTGTAATTAATCTATCAGTATGGCATGAGGGCATAATACTTAATATCACTGATTCCTACAAGAGATGGTATGGGTCAGGCAATTATGACACCCCATAATTTAAAAAGGAGGAATCCATAGTTTGAGAATAAGTGTGGAAACTTTTAGTAAGGTGACCTCTCACAATTGAAGAGCGAGGTTAGCCCAGTCATATGGATTGATCTTATATGAGTTAGTAGACTATGGATTTTGTTAGAAGATATAAGGAGAGAAATAAGGTAGTTGTATTTGATCATGTAAATTATCTTATAATGATGCAGTGTTGTTAACATGTGAAATGTCATATGTGAGATTATGCTTGACTTGCTTTTAATTACCACATTTTGATGTGCTATAATTAGATTGCTAGGTTATTGAAATTGTATAATCTCACTCTTGTTTGTCAATACTTTTTTAGGAGATGATTAGGAATTAGGATAAAGTTAAGGGGGAGACCTCGACTGCTAGAGACATTTTGTTTGTATAGTAATGTCTCTAGTTTGATTGTGTGTAATGAATATCATATATACTAACATTAGGTGTTGTGTATGTCGAATTATATTCATTTGCATTTTTCTAGCATTGACTTGGGCAATTTTGGATTAAGATCTTCATATGATTTATGGTGGATGAGGTTGAACATGTAAATGTGTTGATCATAATTAATAATTTATTTGATAGTATGATGAGTATTTTAAGCATGATTGGTAATGGATGTGGATGATGTATGATAAGTCTTGTTTTGCTAATGACTAGTTATGAAGGAAAGACATTTGATTAATGTGTTGTAAATGTGACAAGTTTATTATAGCCTTAAGTATTTTAGGATTCTTGTTTGGTAGTGGATTGTAGTGAAATTAGAACTACTAGTTAGAGTTTTTAATTATCTGCATGTGAGCGTTTGGATCACCTTGATTGGAGGTTCAAGTTGAAGGTTAAGCGTTTTGAAAGTTAGAATTTAATTGATATCAACTATATGGGTATGGCTTGTTGGCTAGGGTGAATGAGGTTTTACCATGGTGGAAAGGTCTTTATGCAGTTGGCCGTGGCCAATAATGCCTTTTGTAATGCCTGCCTTGACATTACCAGGACAACACACTTACACGCCATTATAATCATGATTAAATAAAATCCCAAGTAAAAGTTATCACAACCCTTGAGTTTAAAAGTAATTAATTTAAAACCATGGGATCTTAAAAAAACCCTTTTAAAAATGTTGTTTGAGCTCAAATTATAGTTTAAAATCAATAAATATGATAATGGAAGCATGGAGACCAAAAGCATATGAAAATAAGATAATCTAACTTTTTTTCAGAAACTGGCCCTTTCATCGCGGCGTAAGCCACGTCTACCGTGGCGGATGGCACAGAGGGATGAGTCCCTTAGCAAGTATTTGCACCGTAGTGTGCACCTATTGTCATGATAATACTTTGAACTTTTGGAGCACGTTGTTTCACCATTCAATGTTTGACTTGAGCGGTTTAAGTGTCCACACAAAGCTCTTTAAGCCCTTTTACTAATGGCATTAGTCTCATACTTAAATAATCATCCCTTAAAAGTTAGACACCTAAAGCCAAAATAGTTTGTTTTTACCACAAAACACATTCAAAGTGTCCAAAACACACTACCAAATGCCACTAGCTCTGAAATTACTTTGACCACCTTAAATGGACCACATATCACATAATAAGCCAATCATATCATATAAATAAGCATTTATACTCAAAATGATCACTAAACCTTCAATTTTCAACAATACAAAAAGGTGGATAAAACTCAATATAAATATTGTTTTGATCATTTTCACACATAAATTCTCACAACTATATCACTTGTAATTATATCTTAGCCGAACACACTCATTCAATTACAATAGTATCAATCTTAGGCCAAGATATGCACACATATCACAAATTCTCATACAAGTGATACCAAAACAATGTTATGAAATGCTCCTAAGTTAGCGTAACATTTATGACATATTTATTACAAACCAAAATGATAAGGAGAAGAGCTATGCAAATGAGCTCTTCACTCTTTAATTGCCCCTTCCTTCCCCTTATCCCTATCGGAGTCCTCACCTATAAAATATAACTATGGGGTGAGATAAATGTCTCAATAACAGAATAATTTACTGCTATTAATTTACATGTACGATCATATAGGAGTAAAGTTTTTATACACTAAAACATACTTTTAGCATAGTTCAAGATAGTCTTTTTCATTATTAGCATTCATTTTCACTCTAACAGATTCAACAATTCCTTTCCATAAATAAAAGTCATTTACCACTAGCATGATCATTCAATCATCTGAGCTTCTATATCACCTTGACTGAAACCAGAGGCTCTTAAACTAAGCACACATTCACAATGCTTTGAGCTCATCTTCAGTGGTAGGAACACCCGGCTAAAGGTGTCCTCTCTCACTTTCGGACTATGGTCTCCCCTATCACACATGAATTGGGGTGTCATTACTCCAACGTTGTATTACTGATGTTAAGGAGCATCACTCTCCAACACCATATCTTGCATGGATACTAAGGAGAAAATCTCCAATATCGTGCCTCACTAGACACTAAAAAGATACATGCCATATAGACTTCCACTACTCCTTCCTGCGAGTAAATTCTCACCCCCTTACATGATCATACTCATACTTATCATATATAACACACATATATTTTAAATTCCTCAGCCTATTCATATAAAATTTTCACCAATTCTCGTTGTTTGTAAATATATTTATATGCATAAAATTACATTTCATAATATACAAGGTTATCAAATCTCAAGTAATAAATTAATATATCTACTCACAAACAGTTAAGCAATATAATCAAATAATATAAATTATTCCATCACCTCAACTCTTTGTCACATAAAAGGGTCATATGGGTCAACGTTAGCTCCACATGTTCTATATACATAATAAAGCTCATGCAATACTCAATCTACACAATTAAGTGACAATTGTCAATTATTACTCTAGATAAACCCTAAATTCACTAGATTCTAAGTACCAACAATACTTAAAATTCTTATCTACCAACACTAACCATTTCCAAACACTCTAACCATCCTATTAAATATCTCAACATTCACTATCCAATTATTCACATTGTCCAAAAACTCTTAAATTGTGCCTAGGATTCATCCAAACCCTCAATAAAAATTCTAAATCACTATAAAACTTATAAACTTAAGGTTAGAGGTTTGATTTAACTCCCTAAGACTATAAATAAGTTAATGGGTTTAGTCTAAACTTAAGAAAACTAAAACCAAAACTCACATTACCCTAAAAGTTAAAATTTTTTTGCATAAATGGAAAGGGGGAAGAAAGGGAAGCTTGCCCAATGATAATTCAAGCTCTAAATGCCTCCAAATCTCTCCCAATGTTGACCCTTAGCAGACCATAAGCTCCCTTCATCACTTTCTCATTTTCCCTTTATTTTTTCCTCTAGTTTCAGTCTATTTTTATGAATATGATAAATGCTGATTTTGTAAGTGCACCGTGGCACATTGACACATTCATCGCGACATATGGCACAGAGTGTCTTTTATCAATTTAAACCTTTCTCTGTGTTATGGCCCATTTTAACTTTGACCTAGCCTTCTTTTAAGGTTGTCCTAGGGTCCAAAAACTATATTAGTCTCTCATAAATATTATTAATCAATAATTTATCTAAATTAACCAAAATACCCTTAAAAACACTAATAATTCCTAATTTAGAAACTTAAGATGTTACACCTTTAGCCTTAATGATTGGACTTTGTAACACAAGCTATAATAAGCTATGGAGGATTGCAAGTTTGGCAATGGTGCAGTGCTCTGTTTTAGTGAAACAACCCTTTTACCCCCTGTTTGATCTATTTTCAATGTTCAAGCTATTTCCATATTTCTATAAACCTTTGTACTTTGATTATAAATATTTTCAAGTTCTTAACTTATAATTTTCACATTTGAAATTTATTTTAGGATCCCATATACTTAAAAGTACTTTATAAATAGCTTTAAAAGTGTAATGGCCAAGGTTGACCTATGTCTCCCTAGTATCCTTCTAATCTAATTATTTGGATTTAAGTGTTGTGGTTAATTGTGGGTTAATGTCTTGAACATTGCACTAATCACTTAGCACTTTTAACTTGTCTCCTACCCTTTAATCTCTTCTTTAAGCAAGTTTAAGTAATGATTAAGGTTGAGATTTTGAATATGAAGCAACTTCAACCATGTGGTTCAAATTTTATGGGTTGTTTAAGGTTAAATAAGTGGTGTTTAGGTGATTTTGATGATGATTATGATAATGGGATGGTTAAATCTGAAATCCTAAGAGTTTTTTGGGTGAGATTAAGCTAATGATAGTGTTAATGAATGTGTTTAAGGTTAAATGAATAATGTTTAAGTGTGATGTTGATTACAATAATTAAGTTCAAGGGTTTAGATAGGTTTTACAGTAAAATAAATTAACTTAACCCTAAGATTAAGGGGTGATTAGTGATTAATCATAATTATTAACTATGTTTAGCATATTTTATGATATATAGATTGTGGTATTGAAGTTATTGATGGTGGTAAATTGAGTTTAGAAGGAAGTTGCTTGCCAAGGGATCAAGGTAATCTCTAATTTTATGTTGTGGTACATGTTGTGTGTAAGTTGTTAGAAATAATTGTTATTTGGAAAGTACACGAATGAAAGTACATGGATGAAAAACTATATATGATTATGCTCGATACAAAATTATAATTACAATGAAAGTATGTTTGATTATTGGCAATTGCACTTGTTTGAAAATTTTTATATACACGATGCGTATAGGTTTTGTTAGGAGGGCGATTAATATTGAGATTTGAACTAGTGTCACATAGTATGCCCTCATTTGGATGCAATAAGTGGCAAGTAGCTTGGGCTAGCTTACCTTGGCTAGGAACTTAAGGATCCAGTATAGACATTGGTCCATAGAATAAGGAAGAGATTAGGTATATATATGCATCATTTGTTCAGTTTACTAGCATTTAAATTGTTTGAGAACATGATTTGTATGCTCATTAAGTAATCGCATGATTAGTTGCATGACATGATGTTAGAAAGTAGGCAAATAACAAGAAAAAGTAAATAGAATAAATCAACTAAAGTGAAAGTATTTGAAGAATGATTAGGGAGATAATATTGATTATGGCAAAATTACGTTTGGGGAAAGTGTATTTTTGACCCTTAATGGGTTTTTGGTGATAAAATACTTATATGGAGGTATTTTTAAGCCAAACTAAAACCATTAGCTAGATTTTGTTATAAGCTTCATATAAACACTTGAATCATTTAATTTGGGGCTGTATATCAAAAGTTATGCATGTTTGAACTTTGTTATTACTATTTATTATATCAAGTTGTTGTCAATGTTAGTTTGCTGTGGTGTGTTGTTGTTTGGCCATGGTGCAAGACACATCAAGTTGTTAGCTACACGACTAATGTCCCTTGGGCCTCGACTTAGTGCCTTTATGTCATCTACTGTGGTACATAGCTAGTTGGCTGCAATAAATGGCATCCTTTAGATAGAAATGTGCTTGTTCAATATTGTGGTACATAGCCATAAAGAAATTAGATCAATAAATTATGGTGGATTATAACTAATAATTGTATTAATTATGGGTAAAACAGGAAATAAATAAATATTTTCCTAACATCAACCACTTTTAATTAGGATAAACATAAATTTTGGTTCCTGTACTTTACTAATGTTTTGTGGCCAAAATTAAATTCTTTTCATTAATTTGAAGAAGTAAGTATATAATTATGTAAACATACAGAAATAAAAATAAGATCATATTATATTTTTAAATCTATCCAAACAAAGAGGGATAGGGCCATAGAAAACAAAGAATTGTATAGGCATATGTGAATATCATATTTAGTGATTAATATCTGGGTTAAATGGTAAATTTATCTTGAGAATTTTTTACTAGGCACTATTGAAAAGAAAAAAAAAACCCTTTTGGAGTGCTTATTTTTGGTCTAAAAGCACTTACATAACCAGTGCTCATATAGGCACAACTAGTATCCTTAATTTTTGGTTGACAAAATATTATCAAAAAGTTTCAAAATGAAGCAATGTTTCCCTATAATAACGTTTTATCAACTTTGACATTAGTTACAAACTTCTGACTAGGTTTAAAAAGTAATTTTGCCTTGAAAGTTTTTCTGAAGGAGCATTAGTATCTCAAATTTTCAATTTGCACAATTTTTTTAAATTATCAATGTTCAAATTAGAAGGAAAAAAAAGGAAAATTTCAGGTGGGGACCCTTGTTTAGAGATAATAGAAAAAAGGACCCCAAAATTTTTAAAATTTCATTGAAGGACCTATATAAAATTTTTATCAAATTTGTGATAGGCATGACAAATTGCCCTCATTTAAATAAACAACATAAATAATTTGTTCATTCCCATACTGCATATTGTTCGTTTACTTATGAAATGTTGTTCATTTTCTTATTTTACTTATTTATAGCCTTTATTTTACTTGATTTCCTTCCAAGTGTTAGTTGCATGATAAGACGACTTATTCATTCCCATATTGTATGTTATTCATTTACTTACGGAATATTGTTCACTCCCTTACTTCACTTGTTTATGGCCCTGGAATGAAATCAAGTAAAAGTAAGACTATAAACAAGTGAAGTGGAAAAACGAACAACATTACGTAAATAAATGAACAACATATAGTATGAGAACAAACAAGTCGTTTATATTGTTTATTTAAATGAGAAAAATTTTGTTATTTCCATCACAAATTCAAATGAAATTCTATACAGGTTCTTCAGTGAGATTTCAAAAATTCAAGAATCTTTTTTTTCATTATCTCTGGTCAAGGGTTCCTCAATAAAATTTTCCTTAAAAAAAAATCTAACAACCTATTATTAATGTTAAAGAATAATTTATATTTTTGAACTTTGACAAGAGGTCTTACCTTAAGGTTTCTTGGGAGTAAAACCAACTCTATTTAAGGTCTTCATAGACTTTTCCTTGAGCAAAATCTGGACTTGCCCTTATTTTGGCCAGAGCAAGTTAAAACAAGTGTTCATGAACAAGCAAATCTTAACTTAAGCAGACTTAACCTTGAACAAATATAGACTTGTTCAAACCTTTTCATGGGCAACATAGACTAATCCAAACCCTAACTTAGAAGTGTTCTATATAATTGAATTCAAAATCTTCTTTTAATTCTAGATTATATTTATAACATGTTGTTGGATCTATCTTTTGTCAACAACCAAAAAATATTGCATCAATCCAAAGTTAGGATACCAAAATTGCCCCTTCAGACAATTTTTGGAGCAAAATTATTCTTTAGCTTTAGTTAAAAATTTTCAATTAATGGTCAACACCAATCAAACATTACTGTAAGGTGATATTGTACTAATTTTTAAACTTTCCATGTAACATTAAACCAATCAAAAGTTAAAAATATCCTTATATATCCAAACATACAAATGAAAAATGAAAAAAAGTAGCGAACATTGTTAATTTCGTTAACATTAAGATATAATTATTAGGTAAGGAGTAGTAGAATTGAAGTGAGACTAATTTGAAGCATGTGGTTTGACTAATATCATCATCGGATGAACAATGGGTTTAGTTCAGTGAAATCAACGAAAGATAGATAGACATATAGATAGATGGATTCTAGAATGGGAAATAATAAGAGAGAAATAGAAAGAAAAGAAGTGGAGCACAGATTGGAAGGAAGAGAATTGCTTAAAAGTCGTTGTTTTGTTGGGAAGATTGAAGACACAGCAAGAGGGATATGCTGCTTTTCATGGGGACAAAATGGTGATCGGTATCTCTCAGTTTGGTTCATGCTTTGTTCAATGAACTTCTTCATCTCTCTCTCTCTCTCTCTAAAAGATTTCATTGTCTTCTTTGAAAGCTTCTCATGACGATTTGGACACTTCACCTACGATCATTACATGTTCTTTCATGTGGGATACTTGTAAAAAAGCAACACCCTTTGAATAAATAAATTAATCATTGTTATGCCCTCACAAAATGAAAGGTGCATTTTTAATTGTATTATAGTACCAAAAAGTTAATTTTGCTTTCAAACTTTGCTTTTGAAGTGTTTGTGCATTCATTGATCTCTTCCCTCTGTATTTTTAAGTCTCCTTATTAAATTTTTGTCACAATTATTTAGCCCCATTAAATATTGGTAATGGAAAATGGTGGTACTCCACCAATTTTATTTATAAAACAAAGAAAATGAATTTTTTTCTATTTATAAGTCATATCATATTTTTATCACAAGTTTCCTTTTTTAAAGAAAATGCATGTTTAATAAAGGTAAAATGAGAAGTTTATTAAAATTTTACATTAGCATTAATAATTTTAAAGCTTTTCTTGATTTGGTGAAGTAAGTTAAAAATGACATCTAAATAAGATTAGATTGAGTAAGTTATTAAGGTATGCTTATTTAATAAAAATAAATTTAAAAACTTATTAAATTATTAAAAAAATAATAAATTTTAAGATGTTTTTATTATGTTAAAATATATTAAAAATAATTTATAAATAGCTTATGAAAGAGTACTAATTAATTTATTTTTAAAACAAAATTTATCTGTTTTGAGGAGTCTTTGATTTCCAATTCAACAACTAAGTTGTCTAGTCTCAGGGTCTACCGGGAAAGCAATTCATGGCGGCTTTGACTAGTAATGCTTTTCAAAAAAGTTGATATTTAAAATGTAAAGATAATGTTGAGTAAAAAACATTATATAAGGTTATAGCATTATTTCATCATACGTGTTTGGCAATAATTTTCAGAAGTTTCTAAGATTATTATATGTGGAATGTCAAAAATAATCTATTGCCAAATACATGCATTAACTAAAACAATCAATCAGCTTTGGAAAATTATTCATATAAGTAGTGGCGGTCCTGCACAGGAAGCGAAATCATCTACAAATTGATAGTTGAAAAAAAAAACTAAAACTAAAAAATTATTTAATAATTATATACTTTATAAATTTTCTCTATACCTTTTCATGTTTTGAAATTATTAAATGATTAATTTATTGTTAATACTTTTAAATATATCTATAAATTTCTCATTCGATTGCGCAGTTGATTTTTTACAAACTTTATAATATAAAATTTTTTTTTAATAGTTGTTGTGACAATATGTAACACTATTATTAATTTCAAGAGAAGGTAAATTAATAAATAAATAATATATCTTCTAGTTTCAACTATTTTTTTTTTCAAAATTGTTGCTTCCTTTCAAGGATGCAACATTACTTTGTATATCAATTATGTAAGTTTTAAATTAATTATCAAGCATCACTAACTCAGTTGAAGCAAACTCACATAGGTAAAATTTGACAAATTCAAATAACTTTTCTTAATCAAGAAAACAAAGGCTAAAAAGCTATATTATTATGAAAAAATAGATAGTCCACAACAAAATCACGGCAGACAAATATTAAAATATATGCCTCGTGTGATGCACAGGATTAAATAAAAAATATTATAAAAAAGCAATAAAGAAACAATTAAATTAAAAAAAAAAAAGCAACTGAGGTTTCATGGCACTGTTAAATTCACTATTTCATGTGAATTTTTTTTAAATTTATTATAGATAAGATAAGATAAGATGTGATTTTTTATGTTATTAAAATATTTCAAACATGCTTGGAGAATGGTCACCTGCGTACAAGAAGTACAACTCTGCGCCAAAAATGAACATTGAAGAATGCTATGCAAAGTTACTCTTCTCTCTCTTAGCTTTTGTCTTCTTCACTCCTCTTCTCTCTCCTTCCTTCTCTACTTCTCTCCTACCTTCAAATTCAAAGACAACGATGGCAGGACCAGTTCGGCGAACACAGTTCCAACGGCACGATTGAAGTAGCAAGATTCTTGCTTCAAGAATCTGACTGACTTGGAAAATCGCCAATCTGTACGGTTTTGAGTTTAAAAAATTTTAATTTTTGATAACATAAAATGGATTTAAAATGCAAAATATAAAAAAGAGAGGTGCCAAATATGAATACCTGTACTCCTATATAAGTATTTTTTTTCGTTTATCCCCTTCAAATACATGTGGCTTACCACTGCATATAAGCTTTTTCAGCTTATAAAAGATGTGCATATCAAACTAATCACAATAAAATAATATATATATATATATATATATAAACATATCACACGTTTTTCATAATTAAGCTCAATTATAAATTGTTTATTGCATTTTATAGGTGCATCTGCCTAGCAAACCTTTATACACGCATCTATCAATTTTTTATCCCCAAAGACAACATATCCTCAATAAGAGCTCAAAGGGCAAAACATAAAATAAACTATGCGAATCCTGTAAGTATCTTCTGGCCACTTAATGCTGAAGAATTAGTAACTATTTAGCTGATTTTTCGGACAGCAACTACTTAGTTAACTTGAATGAAAAAAAACTATTATTCCTTATACATTAGAGCTAACTCTCAACATCAGTCTAAAGATAACCCCATAAAGAACCCCTCATTGCTTTTTTTTTTTTTTGGGATTAAAATAGGGTATCTCAAGGCTGGAGCTAACTAATTAACGCAAGACAATTCTAGGAGTCAGGATGTTTAGGACTTGATATAAGACTTCGATGACTAAATTATGTGACAGGCGTTTGTAAATTTGTAGTCTTCTTTATGATGTCAGAGGCACAAGGCCATGTCATGCTTTAAAAACTAGAGCTAGCTCTAAAACTCTAAGCTCACCCAAATGATAATGGAAGAATGGCGATAAAGTCTAAAAGACCAAATTAATGATAATTAAAATTTTAATAAATTATTTTAAAAAATGAATTACAAGTATCGATTTAAACAACTAAAAATAAAAATTTTATGTACAAATTGAAAGTTATGATTAACTTAAATGTTGTATTTGCAGTTGAAATTTATGAATTTATAACTATTTGAATTAATATTTATAATTTTTTTAAATTTCACTAGGAATTTAACAATTATTATTTTATTTTTTTAAAACTTGAAAGACATGGGCAGCTAAAAAAAACCTGAAAAGACATGAGTTGCAAGTCTCTCTCTCATATATACAAGCATGCAATTTGATAAATTTAAGAAAATATTAAAATTATAATTATAAAAATAAAGGAGATAAAGTATTAATGTAGAAAAAAATTTTAAATACTAAAAGACTTAATAGGTTTATTTAAATAATATATATCTTACAAATAATAAAAATATCAAATTTTAAAAGAAAATGTGGAAGAATAAATAGGTTATTCAATAAATTTAAAATGCATTAAATGTTGCTAATTAATGTTAAAGTTTCAAAATCTAGCTCCTTGTTTAACTCTAATTGAAAAAGAAAAACTTATTTGCTAACTATTCTTATCCAAACATTTTTTTTTTTCACCCCTGCCTTCAGACTATAGTTTAAGCCAACTAAATGGTACCCTAAACAAGCACGAAATCTAACTACACCTAATAAAATGACATCATAAAGAGGACATGCATGCGATCATGGGGGAGCTGGCTTGCAAAGGAGGGTAGAGGAGAAATCAATGTAAATCTGGTTTATTATAATAATAAAAATTAGAATTAGAATTAATTATATTATAATTACTATATATATTAATTTTATTATTATTTATTTATTTTTTATGATTAATAAATTAAATTAATAAAATTAATATGAATTTTTGAATTTCTAGAACTCAGTCTCAAATTTATATTAGAATATTTTTTATTTTAGATTCTTTATTACTTAGATTATTTATTAGTATTAGATATTAAAAGAAGATATTAGATTAGTATTAAAATCATTTATTTTAAAGTTAGTGATTTGATATTTTTTAAAAATATAAATTTAATTTAAACAATGAAAAAAATAATAGAAGGAAAAAATAGTAGAGATTCTCAAGCCCATCATGGAGGGTGACATTGGAGGTGATGTCGCTAAATGGATTAGGCAAGTTGCCAAAATCAGCAGTGTGTCAAATCTGAAGAAGGGGATGGCGCATCTCTCTTCTCCACATCCACTTGGAGAGAGAGAGAGTCGTATAATTTGCTTACTACAAAGGATGAATTCCTAGGGCTCTCTAAAGAGCTTCACTTTGCTAGGAGATTTTGAATCCGCTTCAATGACCACCAATCTAAACTGTTTAGATTAAATCTAAATGATACATATTTAATATAAATTATTTTTTACATTTTTAATAAATTTTTATTTTAATAGATGCAGAAAATCAAGTAGGATTTCAGTGCTCATCCTAACGAGGAGCATCATGGACCGTTCAAATTCAGTTTAGCCAGCACAGATTTATAAGTTTTGCCATGCACCAAGACTGTGGAGTGCAAGTGTTCCCCATGCCCAGCTTTGGAAGCCATAGTCATCTAGGGAAGATCTTGCAATTAACTGTTCAAGGGATAGATAGTTTATCTTCAGGATAAAAGGATAGCCTCTCTAGTTGACTAAAGAATTAAATTAATATTACTGATATATTAAATAAATCTGAATGCTAGATAATTTATTAAAAAGCAAGAGCCACACAGGAACAATCTGCTTCTACCATCAAGAGTTTGACCCCAATGTAATCGAAGAAACAATCTCATAATACATTTCAAACAAAATTCAAGCCTTGTAACCCACTAAAATTGAATTCTCCACTCAGAGGCCCTCAAAGAACCGCAAATGATCTTCAAATGTCTCTCCGTGTCTGATTTTGGCCACTGTTCCATCATCGTCAACCTAAAATATTTTGCAGAGTATATTACCCACAGTAGACAAATAATCTATTAGGGTAAATTGTGATTTTCGGGGAAAGGTTTTCAATTTTTTGAATGAATTGGGTTATAAGGGTGTAATCATAAAGCTAATAACATTGTAGACAACTCAAGAGTTTATCCAACGTTCCAGTTTCACAGCAATACTAGTAGCAAGCTGGCATTAACCGCAAAGAATAGCTCTTAAATTTTCATTTTAAATATATTTTACAATTATAATTTACACATAAAACAGAACCATACCCAATACTCAGGAGGCCGCATCTTAAGATTGTAGGTTGATGCCATGCTCATGCAGTAAGCACCAGCATCATGAACAACTAAACCAGCACCCTACAAAATGAAAGCAATTTATACAGCTGCCCAGATTATGCAAAATATTATTGCTGAACTAATTAGTTATGATGTCAATTCATAAAATTACCTTGGCCGGCGTTGGAAGTACTCTTTCTTTTCCTAAGAAATCTGCAGACTCACAAACAGGGCCAACCACATCAAAAGTTGCTGTATCAGCATTTGCTGGAGCAGGGGAAACCAGCTCTATATGCTGCACTTAAACAATGAAAATTCAATTCTGCAGTGACGTCCATGTTATGTTTGGATGAAGCAAATGTATGAAAAGAAAAGCCAGAATTCATCAATGTTATGTTTGGATGCATAAGAATTTGAATTTTGATTTGAGCTAAACCCATTGCTTGAGAAATTAAAAATGTATGAATTTGAAATTCATCTAAATCCAAGTTCTACTTCAATCTCTTTATAATTTGAAAATCCTTTCTAAATCCCTATTATTTCAAATCTTACCTTAGTTTTTTTGTAATTTGACTGGCTCGTCGGTGGTGGCGAACATAACCAAATTGTCGGTGGCGACCAGGATTGAACTGTTGCCACCGCCAACCGAGACCAGGCTGCCATGACCAATCGAGACTGAATGGCTGACTTCCATTGAAACCAAACCATTAACACCAATTGAGATTGGACGACCGACTTCCACCGAGTAGATTGCCGGCACTGACCGGGACAAGACCACCGACATTGATTGAGATCAGACAGCAACTTGCGACTGGGATCTGATGGCCGACTCCCATTGTGACCAAGATTGGACCAACTAACTTGACCAAGAAGCGACCGTTGACGATCCGATCTCGGTTAGCATTGATGATTCGATCACCAATCCAATCTCAATTGAAGTCATAAAACCCAGTCACCATGGGATTCGGCTTTCCAATCCCGGTCTTAGGTGGCTGTCCCTGGTGGGTAGCTATAGTCTTGTCCTATTTGGCTCCAATGATGCTGTGCTAACAATCAAGCCCTAATTGATGTTGACAATTTGGTCCCGATAGAAGTTTGCCATTCGATCCTGATAGGCGTCAATGGTTTGGTCCTGGTAGAAGTCGGCTATCCGGACCGCTGATTTTGACCAAGACCAAATCACTGATATTGTTTGAGTTGCTTTTAAATTCAAACAAAGAATTTGAAATTTGAAATTTTACTTAAAATCCAAACAAAGAATTTAACATTATAATGTAAAATTTTTTATATCATCCAAACAAATAATTTAGAATCCAAAAATTTCAAATGAGTTTTTAAATGAGATTTCAAATCTAAATTCTCAACCCAAATTCACCCATCCAAGCGCAACCTAAGTGACATTTGAATGGCAGAAAATAAAAATGGATGACCAAGACGCTTAATAGGTGGGGTCCACCACAAAGGGCAATCTACAATATCTTGATGATATAGAATTGTATGAACTTAGCCTTGGGTGAAAGGCCATGGCACAGTCAATCATTTTGTTTTAGAATGCCATCTTTAGGGCAACAAACACAAAACAAGGATCGTTGTATGGGGAATCAACGAGAAACCAATTGTGGCAACCATCCAAGCTAAAAGTGCATTTACCCATATTAACATTCTTTCACTAGCCCTTCATAAATTGGAGAAGAAGGAGCCATTGCCCCAAAAGATCTAATGAGGAAAGAAGCTACAAACCATACACCCACATCAGAATCAATGCATTTGATGATAAATCACGAGAGGACTTGAATAACTACCTGGTAGGCATCATATAGACTAGGACGTATAAGTTCAGCCATGCTTCCATCAATCACAATGAAATTTTTAGATCCATTAGTTTTGACCCCTGTCACCCTGTTGACTAAGCAACAAGTGTTTGCTATGAGTGATCTCCCTGGTTCAATGATGAGATTAAGATCCCGCGAAAGGACAAGCTCCCGTACCTATACAATTGATTAGTGCAGAAATATTGAATCAGCAGGAAAAAATTGAAATACGCAATTGGGACAAAAAAACACTATTTCACTTATCAGAAAGCATTTAACTAGTGTTACCATGTCAGCAGCAGAAAATACCAGATTTCATGGGAGGGTTGTCATATTATGCATTAATTGGAAAAGTTAAGCAGTAACAGATTCTCTTCCACATTGTAATTTAAAATCACTCAAGTTCATCACTGCATGCATGAAGATCAGGAGCAATGCAATGGATGATTACAAACAAGAATGCACTTAAGATCCAGATATATCTATAGGACTCTCCCATTCATCCCATTCATCAGGAAAGCATACATACAAGGCTTCAGGAGATGAAGTTGGTCATGTCCCTCAAAATTCAAAATTCCATTTTCAGTAAATTGTTGCAATAATATAAGCATAAAAAATAGTTCTTAAGTGCAAATTAAATACACATCCCTAATCCCTATATGTCAGAGCATATAGGATGCTGCAACTTAAGTATGTGCATTGCAAAATCAATTCTTCCAATTTGTCAATTACTAGCCATTCCTTATTTGTTAGAAGCGGCTTATTTAATCATGCTAGATATAGGCAGATAAGGAGAGATGTCAATGTTGAGTCCTCACAGTATCAATGAGATCTCTGGGTGTAGGAAGGACAGCATCAGAATGATAATAATCTATCCCAAGTCCACCACCAATATTTAAATAATTAACTTCAAAACCTTGAGCTCGAATTTGGTCAATGTAGTTGACCATGATAACAGCAGCGTCCCTGAAAATGTCCACCTGAGACAGGGAAAAAGGCACAATGTTGACTTCAATAATTATATTTAGACTAAGATTGAGAAGCAACAAAGTTGTCCGGCAATAAAACTTAAATGCCAAGGTTACTCAAGAAAATTATGGTAAAAAACATCCTGATAACAAAAAACAGAAAAATTGAATACAAAGCTTAAATAATAACGACTAAGAAATTATCTGTAATGTTTAATCTATATTTCTTAGTGTAACAAGGCCTGTTCTTGTTGAGTTGTTTAGTCCAGATTATCTTCTTATAATTTAAGGTGGAGCAGGGGGATGACAAAGAAACATATAGAAGTATTGCAGATATACCTTGGTAATTGTTGAGCCAAGATGACAGTGGGCCCCTACAAGTTTTAACTCATTAGGGTGTTCCTTCACAGCATCCAAAAACCACTGAAGCTTCTCATTTCTAATGCCAAATTTGGAGTTTTTGTTCCCAGTGGCAACATAAGGATGGACCTTAAAAATGACAACAGATAATTTTTTATTGCAAGAGTTCACCATAATTTAGAAACTTAATTTGCATATGCAAACAAAGGCTGCAAATGTAGAGGTGTAGAAAAGAAAAGAAAGTTGGTCGAACAGTGGTCTTGCACACACAACATTCAGGTGTGAAACAGTTGTGGTTAAAAAAATAAAAGGGAAAGAAAAACAGAAATAGCAATACATAGGAGAGCGTCCATAATTAATAAATCAGAGGATTACTGGACTTTACAAAGTCACAAATGTTTCAAGTTATATATTCATGACAATGTGTGAGAGTAAGAAATCATAGGAGAAAATTAGCTATCAATATCATGACAAATGTAGTCCTAGGATACTTTACATTGTTGAAAATAAAAACAAAGTAATGAGCTTTCAGTCAAGTGTTATTATTAATACAACAAGAAGTTTATTTTTAAAAAATAATAATAATAATAATAATACACCAACAAGAACTCAAATAGATGAGACTATAAATAACAACTTTCAGTTCCAAGTTCCTACTTGACTTAATGTATTTCCGTCACATCAACTACTATGCAGGATAACCTTAGAATTCAAGAATCCTGATAGTCAACAATATCTATTGAAAGCAAGTCCCACATTTATAGAGTTTCGGAAGCCTTCTTTTGCATATATTTTCAATTCAGCTGCGTATCTATTAGTGATACATGAACAAGTTATCAGTAAAAGTTTAACAAACTTTCAGTTCCTATATCCTACTAAACACAGAATCTATTTCACTCTTATCAATGATCATGCAGGACATTCTTACATATAACTTGAATCCCAACAGCCAGAATACCGCATCTATTGAAAGCTAACATTTTATGGAATTTCAAGTAATCCTTCTTCGTGTATGATTTCACCTCAGTCATGCATCTATTAGCAATACTTTGAGACGAAATTAACATGTTACCAATCAAAGTTTAACAAACTATAGGCAGCTGGAGGAATTCTTCATCACTCATAATATACCTGTGGATCCACATCAGGATTAATCCTAAGCAAGACATTAATCATTTTACCAGCAATTCTTGCAGCTGCTACAATGTTTTCCAGGTCAAATTCACTATCAATATTGATAAAAACACCTTCTTGGGCAGCCAAGACCAAATCCTCTAGGATTTTTCCATTCCCGTTAAAGACACACCTATTCATCCATAAATAAAGCAAGAATCAGATTAAGTACCACACATACAGAAGATAAACTATAATGAAAAAATCGTCAATAACTGAAGAATACCAAATGATATACTTCCTTAGTCAACAAAGCTGAGATGGCATTCTCAAACAGATAGCTGGCAACACGAGGATTTTAAAGAAGCACAAATAGATTAACATATGCATGCACGCATTCATGGGCACAGTGTAATCTAACCTTGTGGGATCAAACCCTGCACGAAGAGCTAGCCTAAGCTCATTTCCGCTAACAAGCACTGCTCCACAACCCAAATGCCTTACATGTTCCAGAATCTTCAAATTATTGTTGGCCTTGATAGCATAACCAATAACAGACCTCAAGCCTTCCAAAGCTGACTTATAGGCTTCAACATTTCTAGTAATTTGAGGTTTACTGTATAAGTAGAAAGGCCTTCTCTCAACAGATTCCATAACTTCCTGCACTTTAAGCCCCTCACAATATAAATATCCATCTTCAGACTTGGTGAAACAATGCTGAAACTTAGTCGTCTTAGGGTCCTGTAATGAAGTTTTATCAGTATTCTGGGATAGAACTGCTCTAAGAAGACATGATCGCGCAGTAGGTTTGAGGGATAGAGTTGGGTTTTGGGTAAAACGGTTATGATTTAAAGGGTAGGTTCGAGCTTTAGGAAGTGAAGGAGAAAAAGAGAAAAGGTGTGTGGCTGCCATGACCGTAGTAGCAAATCCCTGTTACCAAGGCAAAAGATTTGATGCTGCTATGGGTAACCTCAATTGATTTCCTGAAAAAAACAAGTAACAATCTTAGCAATTGCTACTGTTCCAGAATATGCAAAACATTAACATTCCCTTTCAGGTATTTCTCACCAATTTTACTTATCACTAGAGTCCACTAACCAGTCAATTAGGTACTGTTGCACTGAATAAAAGTCAGAGATTTAACATCCAACATTTAGTGGCAGGGGTGTAGCTAGCAATAGACAACTCCGGTAAAGTCATTCAACTTCAGTCGCAAGATAACTTCACAATTGGATGCCACAGTTGAATTGAAGATAGTAGGTCAAAGTATAATCCAACTTTTTCCAAGTAAAGCAATACTAATAGAGCTATCAAAAGCCCCCCTTTTTTCTGCCGACTCTCAAGTGTCAACCAAGACCAACACATAAGTCATTGACCAACCATAATGCGAACACCGCCAATTAATTTCACGTTTTTTAAACCTTCTGGTTTAGGTTCAGGAAGAGCAATGCCTTCATTTGCAATTTGCAACACATCCTCTTTCCAATAAATCAGAGATGATATTACATACCTTAAGAACAGTTCGAGGTCTTGTGCAGTAAAGCTAAGATATGAAAGCACGCCCCCACGAACAATGGCTTTTAGATTTTACTAATTTTTTTTTTAAATCATGTACGCAAATTCAAGTTCCAAATAATCAAAAGACAACAAAAACCACCCAGAATCATGAAAAAAATATATTAAATTTCCAGTACTGCATCATAGCAACATCCCAAAATCGCACATAAAAAACAAAACCCAACTGAAACTACATCCTAGCCCCACAAAAAACCACAACTGAAGTCAGCATCACAAAATCGCACACAAGAACAAATTATCCACAATCCAGAACTGAAGAATGGTTACGCCATTCTTACCTTCGAGGAACCTAGAACGATGATGGTCACGGACTCGGTGGGGCTGCGCGCTGCGTCGAAGCACGAAGAAGGAGAAGAAGCAGAGCGGCGACCTCGAACGAGAATGAAAACAGAAGGAAACGGTGATTCGCTTTACTATCACGAGGACTGAAGGTGACGGAAACGATGAGTTGAGGAATGTAGGGGCGGCTAGGCCGACCGCTTCATTTAAAAGTTACGGCTGCAGGGCAGTGAAACAGCAGAGTGAGCTTACAGCGTGTGAAAAGACGGGAGAGGGTTCGCCGGGTTGGAGTTGGGGACTTCAGTCCAAGTCAACAATGTGAAGTTAATAAACATGAAATAGCTGATGGCATTGTAGCAACGTACTTTGTTTGGACTTTGGGCCTTCATTTGGACCTTGGGCTTATCTCCTGCGTAAGTCCCATTGGCCCTTCTTTGTTAGTGTTTCTTACGCCCCACTGCACTGTTGTACTGCGTTTTTTTTTTTTTTCCTGAATGAAAACTGAAAATGTTACTCATGTTATTCAAAAAAAAAGAAAAAAAAGAAAAGGTGAGGCTTTGTAAAATATTTCTTCTATGTTATCTTAATTTTATAAATAAATCCTATTATTAATTATTTATAAATAATATATAATTTCTATAAATTTTATATATTTTTTATTGTGGATAATATTGATAAATTAAGGATTTGTTTCTTTTTGCTTTCAAATTGAATTAATTTTTAGTTAGAAAAATTAAATTGATCTTGTCAGTAAAATAAAATTATAGAAACTAACATTATAGATAGATTAGATTAAATAAATTGAAAAGAATTAAATAAAATTATAAGAAATTAAGAACTAAGAGCAAAACTTAATCAATGTATGTGGATTCATTGTTGTTTTTCCCCTAACAACAACATTTATCAATCAATATATCTAGAATGGTTGATCGTTCAAAACACGAGCATACTAGTTGTTTTTTTAAAAAAAAAAAACCTTGCAGTAGAATAAATCATTTTTTCAGTGCAAAGTCATTGATTCAATTCTTGACGCTTAACCCACATTTTTCTCTCACATTTTTACTGGACAATTTATCCCTTATGAACAAATTAATAAACAAACATCCTGTTTTTTTTGTTTTATAAAAAAAAAAAAACAGAGATCCTTCATGATAAGGCCTCTCTTAAATTTAGAGCCAGCATAATTGGTGGGAATTGAACTCAAATAAATTTCACTCAAATAAGTCTAAGCTCTTAAAAAATTAAATGACTAAGTTCGGTTTAGGACGGCCCAAATATTCATATATTTATTTTTAAAATAAAATTAAATTTTTATTTTAAATTAATATTTTTATTTTACAAAAATATAAAATATATTTTTTAATTCTTAAATGATATATAAGATTCAATTTTTTAAATTAATATGTGAGTCTTAAAATATAAAAGGTCAATATTAAAATATATTTTAAATATTATTTAAGATATATTATAAAATAAAAATAATAAAAATATGATAATATAAATGTTTTAATTTTTTTAAAAATATTGTAATGGTGCACTTAAATATATATCATTTTAATATAAAATAATTTAAAAAATAATTAATATTTATTATATTTTTAAAGTATAAATTTTTAATTTAGATGATTTGAACTAAATTTAATTGTGTTTGGGTTTAGTTTGATTTTTTTTTTAAATAAGTTCAAACATTAAAAATTATTATTATTACTTTATTAAATCCAGTCTTATTATTATTATTATTATTATTATTTTATTCTAACTATGTCTAGGCCCGTGAGTTCGTGTCGAGGCCGCTCAATACTCCAACAAGGCGCGAACCACATTCCGGAACAGAATAGAAGAAACAGAGAAACCCAGATTCGTGATGGCGCACGGTACTCCTCTATAGGGAAGCTGACATCGGAAAAATTAACACCCATCTTCATCGTCGGAGGCTGGTTGTCCAGACTCATTGTCTCCCTGCAATTGCATACTACAATTCACCTGAACTGAAAGCCATCAACAATCACATGGCATCATCGTCTTCCCCCAGCTCTGATAGCTCCTCTTGGGAGCTTCAGTGCATCGGAACTTTGGAAATCGTCACTCCCAAACCCGTCGGTTTCCTTTGCGGTTCAATCCCTGTCCCCACCGACAAATCCTTCCACGCTTTTGGTTCCGCTCTTCTCCCGAACCGCCAAACGTACACGCACTCTCTGTGACTGTGTTTTTGATTTTGTAATTTTGAAGTGTTTAATTACTCAAATTTGGCCTTGCTATTATTGTGATTGTCATTTTGATACCCAGTTTATTAAGCAAGCGGTTTGCTGCATTTTTAAATTGTTTGTTTTTTTCCCGCAGAGTAAATGCCCCGCGGTATCGGTACCGGATGCTTCCGACTGAGACTGATCTCAATACGCCTCCACTTCTTTCGCATTTCCCAGAAAAGGTTCTTCCTGTTGGTGCTGTGCAGTCAAGGTCCGCTGGAGGTACTTGTGACCCACTGTTCTAATTTTCATCTACTAAACACTTAGCAGTTTGAACGCAAGAAGATCACTTCTGGCTTGTGATTGTCGCTCTTTTAGTAATACAGCTATTGGCTATGCACTGGGTAATTGAGTAAGGTGAAATTAGATCACTAGCATATGTTCAATGGATGTGCAATGCGACAAGATACTCTATGTCTTGTGGGTTTCAGGCTAGAATAAATGCTGATTTTCTGGATTATATTTACTCTTGTATTAAGTCCCCTAATCCCATGAATGGAATTGTAAAGGCCTTTCCCAAGAGAAAGCAACCTGGCTGTATTATAAGCTTATACTTGTATCATCATCACATTACGATATGTTCTGATGAAGCCATAGTTCAAAAAGGAATTCTAATAAACCCTGTTTGAAAACGAGTATAAAACTTAGACACAACAACCTTCTGCTAAGCTCAAGTGAGATCAAGGTGTTATGTTGACTCGAATTCAAACAAATTTCTTTCCCCATAATTTAATTAATGTCCCTGGTTATCTCAAGGTATGTTATTCTTCTTTGTAGCTCTGTGCATGAATTCTTAGGAAGAAAGGATAAGAGTGGGATTAATTGTTTAAAGTTGCCCATTTTATGTTCATTGAACTTGGCCCTCTGGATTTCCTCGTATCTCTGGTTGGGACTTTAAGGAAAGGTGTCAAATTTTTTTATGAGTGTGATCATGCTTTGAGTTGTTTCATGCCATAAATAAACTTGAACACTCAAGCAATCTGTTTTACTGACAGATTTACACATCTTACAGCTATGTTACTTGAGGAGACAAGCCAATGCTTTTGTGAGTTTCTGTAAAGTTAATATCATCTACCACTAGAATTATTCGAAGTGGCAAAAAACCTTTGGTTATTCACATGCATATTGCTGATGCTTTTGACATGTGTCGTGTAACAGATTTACCTTGGGATGGTGCTGCTGTTGCATCTAATCTTACCAGAAAATGCGAGGCACTTGCAGTATCTGGTTTGGCAGAGTACGAGAGATGAAATTGATGTGTTGCTCCTGCAGACATTCTGAAGCAGATTTTTAAAATGCCTTATTCAAAGGCTCGATTATCAGTTGCTGTTCATCGCATTGGTCAGACCCTTGTTTTAAACACTGGGTGTGTTATTTATTCTTAACTGCTGGTGATCTTTTGTTTTGATTTCAATGCCTCCAATAGATCATTTTTTTTTGGCTGTTGAGAAATGTCTTTTTGGTCCTTGGTTAAAAATTCATCATCGTTACCATCATTTATTTATGATTACAATGGTCACTCAAATCTTAGAACACGACAATTTCAATTTGAAATGTGAGCATTCCCTCCTTTCACCTTTCCTTGAAGCAAAATACATCAAGTTCTACTTTATGCTCAGAAGAAAAAGGATAGCTGTTGTCTTGTAGATAATTAGGGACTTACTTATTTCAACGAGAAAAAGCTATGTCTGGAAAACTTAATTTATTTTAGTTGACTAATATGTTATGTATAATCATCTTATAAAGAGTCATTCATTCAGAAATTAAAAAGAACTTCCCTTATATTGTTTTGTTTAACTAAGAGTACTAACCTGCCAGCATTTCCCGGATTGAATCCTTTTTACCTCTGAAGTTCATGGCTGT
>NW_026556862.1:0-30522 GCF_029017545.1 Prosopis cineraria
TCTCTACAAGATTATTACTTAAGTCCTTGCTAATCGGCTTAAAAAAATTCTGCCTAGAATGGTTCTCCCAAATCAATTAAGTTTTATTGCAAAGGCATCAAATTTTGACAATATATTATTGCATAAGAGGTCATTCATTTTATAAGAAATAAGAGATGGGGCCAAGGTGGATGGATGGCTATCAAGGTTGATCTTTGAAAAAGTGTATAATGGCTAAGATGGGATTTTATTGAAGATACTCTTATTAATGTGGGGCTCCTTAAGAAATATATAAAAGCTATCATGGTTTGTATCATGACTTATAAAATGAGAGTGCTTTAGAATGACTAACAAATTGCAGAATTATTACCTTCTCGAGGTATATGACTAGGTAACCCCTCTCGCTCAATATCTTGTGTTGTGTATGGTATAGAAAGACTCTATAAGCTATTAGTAGTGTAGTTGATAGTAGGCTATGGAAGTCGATTTGACTAGATAGATTTAGGCCTCTTGTATCCTATCTATTCTTTATGGATGACTTGGTACTTTTTAGCTCTATAGAAAAATCTCAAATTCATTTTATCAAGCAAAATTTTAGGTGATTTTTTTATTAGTTTGGTACAAGGTTAGTAATAGCAAAACCCAAATATTATTTCCCATAATGTCCTTGATAGAGATGTTGATTGGTGTACTTCTAAATTGGGTTTTTCCAAGGTGAATGATCTAGATAAATATCTGGGAGTTTTGTTTTTACATAAGAGAGTTAAAATTGATATTTATAGTTACATCAAGGAGAAGGTAAGACAATGACTTTGTGGATGGGGTTGCTAGAATGCTATCTTTAGCTGGGTAAAGAATCCTTGCACAATTTGTTTTATAAGCTCTCTCCCTTTATGGTATGCAAACCACCAAACTTCCTAAGGGCCTTTGTGATCACATTTATCTAAATAGGTTTAATCAAAAGCCTAAACTTGACCTAGCCTATTTAGTAAATAGGATTGGCCTAACTTGAAGTAGGCTAGCTTATAGGCCCTTAATAGCAGCCTGGGCTACTTCCACCCTTAGCCATTTATGCACTTAACTCAAACATTAGGTAGTACTATTTGCAGCAACCACATAAAGGTTTGACTTTGCTTTTGGAAGACGATACTTTAGGCATTGGACAAACTCATTCATGTAATGATTGATCCTTTTTGGATCTCCCTTCCTTGAAAAAAAATACATTATAAAATATGAAGATTGATAGACTAATGTTTCTATTTTTTTTAAATAATAGCACGATAAGTATATATGTTTAGAGTGCATAGTTTTAATAAATTATAAATTATTTATATTTTAATATAAAATCATTTTTTATTATATTTAATATAAAAATAATTAATAAAATTATACACAAGTCTAACTTTTTCTCTTTTGACAAAGCAACTTTAAAAATACCCATGACTTGCTCAATAATTTAGTATTACAAGGAAGGTTCTTATACCATGATGGGTTATTTTAAGAGCTTAAGTTGAGTGAGTCAACAACCTCACAATTTTTTTTTCTTTTTTGCTAGAAACATGAAATATCATTGAAAATTGTGGGGTTTACAAAAAACAAATAAGGTACAATGAATAAAATACAAAAGAGAGAGACAACACAAAAAAAACCCCTAAACCAATACAAATTGGCACAAAGAAAGGAAAAAAGACACACTAAAATCATCTCAAGTCTTAAAACAGAACTAGAGAGCAAGAAATAATGTCGTTGTTGTGAAAATTCCTACAGACTAGAAATCACAACAAAAAATAAGGATGAGGGTCCATAGAACCATCGTAACAGTCCCATCCCTAAGTAAACAATAACTATTATTCAAATAATAGATTTACCACCTCCACACATTAGATTCCACGTAGAGAGAACCTAAACTATCAGTAATGATAACAAACCAGCTACTAGCATAATAAAAAAGCACCTCCATCTCTGTCGCAAACCACTACCTATTGAATTGAAAAGCCTAAGCCGAGACCCCAATAACAAATCAAAATTATCAAGATCCAGACTAAAAAAACCATGATTAACCATTATGCAAAGTGTCAATCCTTTGGATAGACAATCTTTCCCTCACCAATTGAACCCACATTCTCTTCTTAGCAACTCAGATTGAAGAAAGAAATAACACACCCCAACATAAAAAGATAGAAAATCAACCATACACTCACCTACGTCAAACACCTCTCTCACAGTAGAAGCCAGCAAGAAAGGCACTGGAGAACAAAGATCATAGAAAAGAACTCCCACTAATGGATAGAGAAAAGCTCCTATAAGGAAGCCCAATGAGAGGAAATAAAACAATCTCACTATGAAAACCTACAATTCATTTCATGAAAAAAAAAAAATCATCTCCACAAACTTTTTTAATAGCTTTGTTGATAAGAAATTGTTTGATTACTAAAAAGAATAATAATAAAATTTGCTAAAAAATAAAGTAAATTATCCTCCTCATCACAATAGACAAGATGAAGTCTGATATTACGTACAATAAATATGAGAATTACTATGCCTTCTACTAAACTCATGAATAATGATTTTCAATATGAACTAAATTATTTTTTCTCTCATAAATATGATTGACATATTTTTCCTCCACATATTGATTATTTTATTTTTGTCTTTGTTTCTTTATTGCATTTTATTCTGATTATTCTTTTTAGCAACAAAGGACTCTGTTGCTAATGACGTCCACCATTTGATGAGTCTTTTTCCATCTCATAGCATCTTAACATCTAAATATGGTTCCATATTTTTTTAGCATAAATTTCTCTACGGACTGTTAATTTTCGACTTGTATTTTATTTGCCTTACTTTAAAAACAAAAGCCGAGTAAGTCTAGCATGTTTTTGTGGAATTTGAAATAACTTGTTAGTTGTACATGTCACAATAATAATACATGACTCTTGAGTAATACGATTATCTATGCATTTGTTTATTAGATAGATGATATTGGTTCATTAATTTATCCTTTCACCTTATGTATTCTTACGTTGGCTGAATAAAATTTTATGAATCCTTATTATGTGTTTTAATGCAATGCATATTCAGTTAATCAGTTGAAATTAAAAACAAAAATGGATAACGCAAGGCGCCAATTGTGCGCATGTTAGCTCAATCGACGTAGAACTTGCTATCTTACGCACGTGATCAACTTCACTCAAGACCTAGACAAACCACCCGGCACCCCCCCACCCCCCCTTCTCTCTCTGCCCCCAACACTCCACGGTGCTTTTGAAGGCCAATCATACACAGTGCCTTTCTGTTACAGGTTCTGTATCTCTTTTCTTGCCTCAATTCGCCCTTGCATTTCCCTCTTTACTCTGTTCTTCAGCTTCATGGGGTCTCAATTATTACTAAAACCTTGCAAATCATCACACGCACTTTCTAATCTAGGGTTTTTAAATCTTCCTCTTAACCTCACGCTTTCTTCTTTCTGTATTGGACAATGCTAATTCGAAGAGTAGAATAGCTTGCTGGTCTCTCTGTTGTATTGTTGTTGTGAATATACATTCTTTTTTCTTTCTTACATGCAATGGGTGATGTTGAAATTCCCAATTGGCTAAAAGCCTTGCCATTGGCTCCTGAATTTCGCCCAACTGATACCGAATTCGCCGACCCAATTGCTTACATTTCAAAGATTGAGAAAGAAGCTAGCGCCTTTGGCATATGTAAGATTATTCCACCATTACCGAAGCCTTCAAAAAGATATGTCTTCTCGAATTTGAACAAGTCTCTTTTGAAGAGCCCGGAGTTGGCGTCAGACATTAATTCAATTGGAGTTAGTAATTGTTTGAAAATGGTTTCTGGGGATAGTGGTAATGATGGGGAGGCACGGGCTGTGTTTACCACAAGGCATCAAGAACTGGGGCAGAGTATTAAAAGAACCAAAGGAACAATTCAAATCCCAATTTCAGGTGTTCATAAGCAAGTGTGGCAGAGTGGGGAAATTTATACACTTGAACAGTTTGAGTCTAAATCAAAGGCTTTTGCAAGAAGTGTACTAGGTATGGTTAAGGAGGTTTCTCCTCTGGTTATAGAGGCTATGTTTTGGAAGGCAGCTTCAGAGAAGCCAATATATGTGGAGTATGCCAATGACATGCCTGGGTCTGCTTTTGGAGAATCCAAGGGTCAATTTCGTTATATTCATAGGAGGAGAAGGAAAAAGGCTTATTATCAAAGGAGTCTAGATGCCAAGGACTGCCAAGAACCCAAAATGGAAAGTATAAGAGATGCCCAGACTGTTGAAAGTAAGGATGCTTCTGCCCATAATCATGCTGACACATGGTCACAGACATCAAATTCAACTTCAACTCTGTCAACATTTTCACCAAATGAAGTCCTAAATTCAATTAGGCAGAAGAGTTCTGATTCCAGCAATGAGATGGAAGGTACTGCTGGTTGGAAGCTTTCAAACAGTCCTTGGAACTTACAAGTTATTGCACGTTCACAGGGCTCGATAACTCGTTTCATGCCGGATGATATTCCTGGTGTTACTTCCCCCATGGTATACATTGGCATGCTGTTCAGTTGGTTTGCTTGGCATGTAGAGGATCATGAACTTCACAGCATGAATTTTCTTCACATTGGCTCGTCAAAGACCTGGTATGCTGTTCCTGGAGATTATGCCTTTGCTTTCGAGCAACTCGTCCGCACTGAGGCTTATGGTGGTAATGTTGACCACTTAGGTATGCAAATTATTTTATTATGAATGTTCTTGGGAATTTTGGCACCAAAGGTTCAAGAAGCATTTGCTGATTTTGCCTAAGCTATTGGCAAAATGCACCAGTTAGTTCTTTCATGTTTATGAAAGTAAACTTCAGGATCAATTATAATCTACATGTTTGGCATTTTCAGAAAATATATCATGTATCTATTGTATTAGTTTTCACACTGTTTGCCAGCATTTTGGGCCACCTTGTGTTTGTATGCTACCTTATCAACAATGTTATGTTACATTAAATCTATGATTGAAATTTAAGTTAGGATCATTATTGGAGTCAAAGTGAGTTTTGGTTGAAATTTGTTATATTGGTTATTATTTGTACGATTATTACTGATGTACACTGCAGTTATGGGTAGCTTTCAAGGTTCAATGCAGAATCAAAACTGAATTTAGTTCATCACAAGGTTTACTTCATCTAAAGTAAACATCCATTTGTGGAAAATGTTTTATGCTAGCATTGCTGTGACATTACGAAAGTCAATGTGGGTCATGAAACAGATGAAATAAGTGTTTGAGGAGACAAAATTTGAGCACACTTGAAGAGATTTCCAATTGTATATTATGAGTTATGAATGGAGGAAATTAATTTCATGATAAAATTTATAGGACTACAAGTACCTGAAATTAGGATATGTCACAAAAATCTCAGAAATTATTTTGCTTTATTCTCATAATAAGAGGAAAAAGGATTTTACACTGATACTGTAAATTATTTAATCAAATTAACATATTCTAATTTTTTTCTCTATTGTAACCTTGGGTGTCACATTTTCTGCTCATACACTTTCCTTTCTTTCCAGCTGCTCTGACACTATTGGGGGAGAAGACAACCCTTCTATCACCGGAGGCAGTTGTTGCATCTGGGATCCCTTGTTGCAGGTGAGTTGGTTGATATCGTTGATATGTATTCACTCCATCTATTTTGCTGATCAGTTAAAATTATTATTCACTCTAATTGGACAGGCTAATTTTCTTAGTGCGTATATACTGCAATAAGTACATATAAATATAAACAATCTTGTACATGCTTGAGCCAGCTTACGGTAAGTGCTATTAGCTTGCACATGAAGCTTGATGAGAAATTTCCCTTCCGGCCTATGCTGAAATGCATGAAAATCAATGTAATTTTGCCTCCAGATACGTATATGAAGTACATAAGCGCTTACTGGTAAAATTGAACACGTTTATTTGTTTCTTACCTCATTTATGGTGAAGATGTGAAAACACTTGTTGATTTCTTTTATCTAACTAGGGTGAGTGGTTGTGATCTTGTAATGTTTGGCAAATTTTTCTTCCGCTTAATGTCATTGTTGAAGTTCTGTTCATACATGTCCTGGTTTTTCCATTAGGTTGACGCAGAACCCTGGAGAATTTGTTGTGACCTTTCCAAGGGCTTATCATGTAGGATTCAGCCATGGTAATTGCTTTCAAATTTTTTACATTTAAAGGATGTTGCATTTATGCATAGTCTATAAAAGGATTGGTCAGATGAGCCCTTCTATAATATGGCTTCCAATTCATTGTACATGGAGAAATTATGTGTTTTTTTTTTTTTGAGCAAATATGTGCTTATTATTGAGGACCATAGTGGTTGATGTTTCATTCATAATGGGTGAAGATGGTAAAATTTCAGAACTCACCATACCCTTTTTATAATTGAAAAAAGGAACATCAAGGCAATTCTTTCTTCTTTTGATTTATGTTGAAACATTTGGCCTGTATGGAGTCCTAGAATGAACACTCTTATGCCCTTTCTCAAGCAGGTGATTGTTTGTATTAATTTAAGTTGGTTGGAAATCTTTTTTGTTTAACAACAATTTCAATATCTTTTACCAGAGAATGCCATCTGAAATTTTCGTAGAGAATCTCATTTGCTGAGATAAACGTATGGTTTCTATTTAGGTTTTAACTGTGGGGAAGCTGCTAACTTTGGAACTCCACAATGGCTCGCAGTAGCCAAGGAAGCTGCAGTGCGTAGGGCTGCAATGAATTATCTTCCCATGCTTTCTCATCAGCAACTGCTTTACTTACTGACCATGTCTTTTGTTTCAAGGTGAGGCTAATCATCCTCATTATAAATCCTCCAGCCACTTATTCTTACAAAAACTTGCTATTTTTCTTTTCTTGTTTATCAGTAAATTATATGGTTGATGATTGGCTTTAATATTGCTGCGCTGCTAGTTACTAGAAACCTAATGTTTCAAACTGCGTTCTGAGCTGAATTAATTACATAAGACCATAGGCATTTTTTATTCAAAATAGATATATTTTGGGGCTCTAATAAATAAAATTGGAAGTTGAAATGTTGGTTTAGGCTTTGGTGAGCTGTTTTAAATTGTTGGCCAAAGTTATGAAGGAAGATATTTTAGATGGAAAATGTGACAAATAGTTAAATCTGATCTTTAATTGAATTCCTTTTACGGTTGCTCCTTCTATGGATCTCTGTCTACACTCCTTGGATTGATATCTCAAACATTGTTCTGTCTTACATTCACACGATTGTGCAATATAGATTTAACTGTTGTTCAAGAAGAAATCAAGGGGCCATCTAATGATTTCTTTTTTCCCTTCCCATTCCTGCTGGCTATCTCATGGATACATTTGGTAGAGTCCCAAGAACATTATTGCCAGGTGTCCGAAGTTCCCGTCTAAGAGACCGCCAGAAAGAAGAAAGAGAATTGTTAGTAAAAAGATCTTTTATAGAAGATATGCTGCAAGAAAACAATCTGCTATCCATTCTACTTGGAAAGCAATCAACTTATCATGCTGTTTTATGGAATGCTGATTTACTCCCAGATTCAAGCAAGGATTCTCAGTTGCCTGACTTGACTTCTACAACTGGAAGCTTTATGGCAGACAACATGTCAAATTTGTTTTCTGCAGATAAGAGCAACCACAGTTGTCTCTTTGATGAAATGAGCTTGTATTTGGAGAATCTGACTGATTTTTATATGGGTGATGACAGTCTTCCATGTCACTTCCAAACTGATTCAGGAGCATTGGCTTGTGTGGGTTGTGGAATTCTTGGTTTTCCATTCATGACCGTGGTACAACCATCGGAGAGATCAGCAATGGAACTTTTGCCGGTCTCAGGTAATAATGGTCTTTATCTTGTCATTTTGTCTTTTTTCTTTATAGCATTTTTATATGTAGTTCCTTTTATGGGTTGTTTTTTTTTGGGTCTCACATGGCAAATTGAGCATGACAGTCATCATGAACTAAGAAGACATTATTTGATCAAGAGGGTGGTGGAGCTCTTTCAAATGACCAAAAGCCTTGTTTTTGACCTTCCTGTGCAAATCGTTGGATATTATTTGATTAATGATAACTGATTGTTATATACAGTTTGGCTCCTGTATTCGGCGACCTAAATAACTTTAACCCAAATATTGTGTTAGATGGTTATAAAACTACTATGTTCACTCTTGCTCATTATTCTTTCTAGTTGTTTTCCCTGTCGTAGAATTTAATGAAGCTGAGAGACCAAGATTTTCCAAATTAATAAACACATTTTATTACTGTTCATGTTGAGATGCTGAAGGTTTTGATCTCAGCATAAAATTTGAATCCCCTTTTATTGTCATATCTTCATATGATTGAAGCTATTTGTACATTGTCAAGAAGATGGTCCTTAGAAATGTTGAAATGCAAAACTGTATTATTTGTTCTGCAGGGAATGCTCTCTCTGTTATTGATCTAACTTTAACGAATGAACCATCAAAACTATCATTAATGAACTGTGACAAGGGTTGGAACACCTCTTGTAAATTTTTGAGGCCACGAATTTTCTGCCTGGAGCATGCTGCTCAGATTATTGAGATGCTGCAGTGTAAAGGTGGAGCTAGCGTGCTTGTCATTTGCCATTCAGGTTTGTGTACCCAGTTTCCATTGGCTTTTATCATAATTTATCTCTATCTGCCCAGTTGCATGTGGCCCCTTCTTATATCACCATCAGGGCCAGGTTTATGGCTTTTAGACAGAAGAGATCCATTTTTGCAGCATTAATGTGACTAGGAAAGGCCCAGCAAGGTTGCCAAAATCAGCTGGCACGGTCTGAATTGATGAAAACAAGAAGGAAAAAAAAAAATGTAGATTGCAGATTTTGCTTTGTCATTTTTTTCCTGATTAGTCTTCTGCATTTTTTTTCCAGACTACCAGAAAATAAAGGCACATGCCAGGGCAGTAGCAGAGGAGATAGGCTGCTCTTTTGATTATAATGAAGTTCCGTTAGATACTGCATCCCCTGAAGATTTGACTTTGATAGATCTTGCAATTGACAGTGAAGAACACGATGAATGTGAAGAAGACTGGACAGCTAAACTAGGAATTAACCTGCGGTATTGTGTCAATGCAAGAAAGAACTCTCCATATAAACAAGCTCCTTTCAAATTGGCACTAGGAATGCTGTTCCCTGAGAAATTTCCTGATTCAGATGTCTTATCTGTAAATTGGCAATCAAAGAGATTTCGCTCCAGAAGATTGAAGTATTTAGCTCAGGCAAAAGCATGTGATGAGATTCAGAGAAAGGAGGATGATCAGTTGGAAGTAAAGACAGATGGCTCCACTGCTAAAAAGATGCTTCAATATTCAAGGAGAAAGTTCAGGTCAAAGCAAGGTTGTTTCCCTGGATCAAACATGGTCCATGCACCTCATAAAGAGTCCATAAATATGCCAGCTTTCTTGAGTGGAGATTCTGGTAACCAGGTTTCTGAAAATGAGCCTGGCACCGAGAATTCTAGGAGTGATTGTCCATTGTCATGTGTCTTGCAACCTGAAAACCATCTTACTGAAATGACCACTAGTCTGAGTTTGAAAGCTGCTTCTTCACGACCTTCAAATTTCAATCTGGAACCTATGTCGGTGGATGAAAATACTGGACCAGAGGTCCATAATCAAACTACAGAGGAATTGATAATAGATGGCAAAAGTAGTTGCACAACACCTGATCATTCTAAGGTGCCCTGCAAGATGGGCTCCTCAGAAATCGGTAGTAAGGACCATGAGATTTCTGATGACAAGATAAATTCTAGCTCACTTACTGTTGCTAAAGACAAAAACATTGACATGCGAACTGAGGACCTTGTCACAGAAGCAATTAACACCAGTTATAGCAATAGCCTGTATGTCTGTGAAGTACATCAAGAATTTGATTCTACCGACAAGAGTAACAAGGTGGAAGCTACTTCATCTCCTGTTTCATCAGTAACCGAGCAGACACAGGTCATCGTGGAAGAAAATTCTGATAGTGCTAGAAAGAATCATAGCACTGAAAGCATGAGCTTTGGTGCATCCTTGAAAGAGACAGTGGAAACTTCTAATTTGAATGCAAGCAACAAAGAACTTACTGTAAATTGTGATAAATCAATAAATGAGCAGACTTCTAACATTGATGCTCATGAAGTTCCAAAAGAGCTTTGTGCCCCTGCAGACTCCAGCCCTCAGTTTATTTCAGATGTGAGAAAAGAACTGGAAATCCAGCCAAGCAGCATGAATGATGAGGAAATCTGCTCTGGTACTGGTGCCCACCCATCATTAAAGGACTCTTCTGTGTCAATCCAGGAGTGTTCTGCAAGTGAGGGAGAGAAATGTGCCAAAGACAACTTAAATGAAAGCAAAGTTCATTTTTCACAGGGCTATAGGGAGCTTACAAGCTCTGAAAGTACGCCAGGTCTTTGGTCAAATACCCAAAAGAAAAGAAACAGGGAATTGGAACAGATACAAGAGGACAATATAAACTTCCATGGCTTTGTCAGAAGTCCATGTGAAGGGTTGAGACCGAGGGCTAGTAAGGTAGCTTCTTGTGGAAGCATGGCTGAAACTAGCAATTCTATGGGGGAAAATCCAGAGTTTAAAAGGGCTAGGAAATCATCAGATGTTGTGGTGTCTAGCAAGAATAAGGGTTCTGTTAAGAGGTCTCACAAGTGTGACCTTGATGGTTGCCATATGAGTTTCGCAACCAAGGCAGAGTTAATGTTACACAAGCGCAACCGCTGCCCTCATGATGGGTGTGGAAAGAAGTTCAGATCGCACAAATATGCTGTGCTTCACCAGCGTGTCCATGATGATGATAGGCCCCTCAAGTGCCCATGGGAAGGTTGCTCAATGTCATTCAAGTGGGCATGGGCCAGGACCGAGCATATACGGGTGCATACTGGGGAAAAGCCATACCACTGCAAGGTTGAGGGGTGTGGCCTTTCTTTCAGATTTGTATCTGATTTCAGTAGGCACAGGCGGAAAACTGGGCACTATGTAAAGTCACTCAATTGAGATAAGACATTCATGTGTCATTAAACTGTTTTGTATCAATATGCACATACGCAGCTAGTCTCAGGACGTCATGTCTGACCTGATATCTTCTGGTTAGGTGTAAAGTTAGGAATAGAATGGTTTTGTAGGTTATTATAATCCAATGTATCTGAAGGTGGTGGAAGTGTAATTCAGAGAAATTTTGATCTTTCTGGATTATTAGACAGCAGATTTAGTAGCAGCGGCAGCATCAAGCTCTTGGCAAGGGTGGAAGTCATATTGTTGGTTGGTCATATTGCTGGCCTCCATTTGGGAAGTTGCCTGTAATCATGGATCTTTTGGTGCCCTGGATAGTTCATTGTGCATGTAGAGTACTTGAAATTGAGTTTATTTTATTTGTCCATTAGGAAGACCAAGAAGGGGGAAAAAACTCGAGCCGAAAGCAGGACATATGCTCAATGATTGAATTTGCTTTCTTTCACTTCTCTCAGCGTCTCTTTGAATTAAGTTCAGTCAGTCCTAGCACGTTACTAAAATGCATTGAGTGCAAATCTTTTAACTGTTAATTTCTGTCCAGTTTTTGGTCAAGACCAGAGTTTCAAGTGATGTATGACTGATAAGGATTAAATAATTATTACTGTTCGATCTTTTGGTCTGAAAAGGCGGGTGCTCTGGGGTAGCAAAATTTATTATGGTTCTCTCTAATTAACGAGTTATAAGTTTTCTAGAATATATGATGGAGACTGATAGCAATGTTCTGTAAAATCAAATTGATGACAGGTCCTCAAAAAATATTTTCTTTTAAAAATGAGTTACAAAAGTTTATTCTCACACTTGCATGCATGAATTAAAATTGCATCTAAAATTTTAATATTCTATTCATAATTAAAATTTTAAATTTTTTATTATTTAAATTGATATTTACAACTTATTTTTAAAAAGTTTATTTGAAAATCTAACCATTACTTATACTTATTATAAAACCTAACTATCATTCTTCCTATATAATAGCGGGCTTTATACGCAAGAGTCTTTGTACTTTTTTATTTAGGCAACAAAGAGCTTTCAATATTTTTTATTATTTGAGGCTTCATTTTCAACCCTTAAATTTAGGTATAATTTTAATTTTCCGGAGGCAATAATTCGTCGTATAGAAATTTAAAATTAATTTTACATGCGCGAGTATACAAGCGTGTGATAGAAAAAACCTATCACAGAGGCTTAGAGCATATCCCTCTACACTAAATCAGAAAAGAAAGACCTATCACAAACACACTATCAATCAATTACCTAGCAATAGCATTGGTTATTTCCTCTAAGAAAAATTCCTCAGAAAATGTACATCAATCAGGAGGGCAATGACGGCCTAATAATCAGTCTCTTGGGACTAAAACAGTTTCTTGCCTCATTTTCTCCCACCATCACCCTTGCGACGCCACTCGTTCTCCACCTCCTTCAAAACGTCCAAGACACCAAGAATCCCCAAAAGGACTAACCCACCTGAAAACTTGCCGCTGCCACCTCCACCGTTACCTCCGTTGCCATCATCTCTATATGGCGGCAGTCCAGGTCCGTTGTCGTCCAGCTGAGGCGTCTTTGCTTTACCTGAGATTTCACAATCATTATCTATTGTTGGAAAATATGACAACGGAAGTGTTCTAGCAGATAATGTCATGCATAATGACGGTGTAAAAAGTATCATAGAACACTTTCATTATCTCAGATTATATGTGACACTTACTCCCTGGGTCTATAAGCACTAGTTTAATATCTCCTCTCATAAAACTCAAATTTAAACAAGCAAATGTTTTTTAATTAAAACTCAATGGTTGAATAAAAGCAATCATGTTGCATAAAATGACCTTTAAACCCAGTTAAGATTTCCGTTTTATCATTCTAAAAACAAAGTAATTTTTTAGTTCAGTTATTAAAACTTCTATTTAAAATAAAAGATTCATTTAATCTTTGCACATGTTTCACCGCTCAACAATATAGAGACTTCTATTCATTCTTCAGAAGGGTTAGCGGCTTTCAAACTTCCATATAGCATATCTCGTTAAGAAACAGAGAAGTGCATCAGGAAAGGAAACCTTAATTTAAAGACAGAGAAACAAACCCATGAGACAGAAAGGAGAAGGGATCAACAGGAAAACAATGACAGGTTTGAAACTAAAACGTTAAAATGCTGGAAAGTAAGGCAGGAAGAATTGCAAGCCTAATCATGCTAACGGCACCTTAACCCATCATGCGAATGTTCTATCCTCATTACCACTTTTACCTACCAGGAAAAATGTAAAAAAATAGGCTGGAAGTAAATTACAAATTCACACGGTTAAAAGGCATTCCATTATAAATGTCCAATTCATCTCAAGGCCCAAAACTAGATACAAGTTACAAATTAGAGTTAGCCACAATGTATATCCACCAAATCAATGTTGCTTGTTATAAATTGATAACAGAGTAAGGTCATTACCAGGGGTAAGTGTAACTGTCTGAGACTCACGTGTTACAGTTTGGGTTAGTGCAGCTGCACATGTAGCATTCTACAAGAAGCATAAAAAAAGAATTGAGAAATAAACAATTACCAGAAATGACTCACTGGCCATGGTTCTATTCTTGATCGTTTATAGACAGCAGAAAATATAATAAGCGTCAAGATAAAGAATCAGCATTAGATGGTTAAAAAACACCTAAAACACCTAAAATCAAGTAGGAAAAGAACAACACAACTGACATAAAATTCACAGAATCATCAATATCATCATTGTAATTATAAGAATAAAAATTCTAATAAGCCACACCAATCATAAGCTGCAAATTTGTCAGACTCCATGCAATGCAAAGACTCAAATTTAATTTAATATAAACATTCATTAAACTTAATTTAATGCAGGACATCATTTGATGCAAAACAGCAACAATCATCATCTCTCCATGAAAGAATAATTAGCCATTATATAATAATATCATATCTTTGAATAAGTAATATCTTCTCATTCATTATAATAAAACACTTGAACTTTCTAATCAATACTTGGCCAAAGAACCTTTCAAACCGATTGATAGAAAAAAAAAAAAATCAAAATATAGTACAATGAAGAGCAAATCACTAATCAACACACAAGAAAGAAAAATGTAGCTTACCAAAGCAGCAGCACATCTGATATGACATGACAGAGTTTGAGATCTACCAATTCGAAGTTTTCCTCTTCTTATATTACATGGCAAGGCTTGCATACAAACTAGGTTAGGTCCAGTATAATCAGCTTCTTTTCATACCGACCTCTTCTTCTAACTGCATAAAAATACATAAATAAAAATGAAGACATTTTCTTAAGTGTTGAGAAGCTTGAGTTCATAGTATGTATTGAAAATGGAGATGGTGGGGGATTTTTTAATGTATTTTGTCATCAACATGTTTTTGAGTGACAACATCAACATCAACATGTCCATGGAAGTTGTATGGAGCCTCATTGTTCAAAAGTTGTCAATTATTTGGCTCATCTTGGACTTCATGGAAATACACAATGGCCGCTCTAGTTATCTTATAAAACTAGCTATCCACAATTCATGTACCTGCGGGTAATAGAGGGGACGCAGCAGTATTACTCGTTGACATCAGCGTTTTCACGATGAAAAGATGGCTACAATTAGCTGTTGAATTAATAAGACACAGAGTAAATTATCAGTTTCAAACAAAAACAAATTAACAAAGGTCTTCGTTACTAAAATGCACTGGGAATTACAGGGCATAGTCTCCTAGTTGAACAATAATAAATTAGGACCAGCCAAAGAATTCCATAGAGAGAAACCAAACCCGAGGTATTCTTTCTTTCTTTTTTATTTTGACATTCAAGCAATTTAGCCACTTCAGATGAAAATATTGCAATGGATACAGCACATGATAAGATAAGCAGAGATCTCCATAAAATTCAGGATCACCAGAAATATAAAAATGTTTTCTGAAAAGTGGGAAGGAATTTTTGAGTAACAAAGGGATTTCCATATTTAATCACAATGCAAAAGACAATTCGAGAACCACTGGTTCCGCTGAGAAAATGATGGAAACACCAAGATGACAATGCAAGATGGGAAAGCAATGCAAGTAAACAGAGACGTTAAAAATTTGGTTCAGCGATAAGAAAATTTCAATTTCTAATATACAATCAACCCCGATCAACAAAACAAGAAACGTCCATGTCTGCGGCCACCTTTTCCCAGAAGTCAAACACATAATTCCATCGCATTCAAATCAAGATACAAAGGAAGAAGAAACATAATACTTAAAGGAAACAAGAATTGCATAAAAAGGAAAACATCATATTTTAAAAAGAAGATGAAAGAAGCACAAGACAAGCATCAATTGAAAACACACCAAATCAAAATGTTATCTTCGATTTTTATTTTTTATTTTTATCTTCACGCATAAAAGTCTACCAACAAAAAAGAATATAATACAGTGCAACAAAAGGAAAGAACCTGCAAATAGTGATAATCGCCCGGACCTGACGGAGAAGATAATAACTAATAAGTGCGACTAACTCGAGAAATTCGTTTTAAAGACTAAAAAGAACCTTTTCGACAAAACTGACTTCATCTAAACGTTTTGAAGGAGAATGTCGGTTCATGCTGGGCTTTATCAAAGGTTTTCTAATCGGCTCGTCCATCTTCGTGGCCCAATATATTTTATACAGACAGGTTTTAATATGAGAATAAATTTATTATTGTCATCTTTGGCCCCAAAAAAAAAAAAATTATTGTCATAAATATGGGAAGATTATGTGGATGTCCCTGTATTTTATATTCTCAGGTAGTATTTTGTTTAAATTTTTAAATTTTAGATTCTCAGTTAAATATGAGAAGGTTTTTAATATTTTTCAATTTTTCTAACATTTTCAGTTAGTATTATCTAATATATATTTATTTAATTTAATTGATATATTTATACTTATAAATAAGATGCACACCAATTTTATTTTTTGATACAGCACATCAATTTTGTTATACATATGGAGTCTTTCATTCTCTCTTTTCAATTTTATCTCTTCTTCTTCTTCCAATCTCTACTTTCATAACAATTAAGGGTGTTTATAGGACAGGACAGGACCGGGACACCCCTGTCCCGTGTCCCATCTCAAAAAAAAATAATTGAGACTAAATTTTGATCCCATGACCCGTCTCGTCCCGAAAGTTGTCCCGTCCTGTTAAGAGTCAGGACGGGATTGGGACAAGATCGGGACGTCCTGCCGTCCCGATAAAAATGAAATAATATTGAAAAAAGATATGAATAATAACATTCATTAAAATTTTAAATTATATAATTTATTAAGTTTAAAATCAAAACAACACAAGCATATAAATAACAATAATTTAAAATCAATTATTAAACTATATTAATCACAACTACATATTATAATAACAAATACAAGTGATCTTTATGCTATAGGATTAGCAACAACTGGTAAGTCAAATACAATATTAAATCATTGTTCTTCTACTTTAGTGAAGATGTACTAAGCTAATTATTCTTCTAAAAATAAACAAGAAATATGTTATAAATAAAAGTTATTAAATAGATAGATATAAGAATAAATTATATTAATATAAGTAATATATTATTAAAAAAAATATATCGTCATGTTTACTCCATACCATTAAAATTATCAATATAAAAAAACTTTAGTTTTAAATAAGAATTGCAAGTATTAAAATTATAATAGATGTAATTAATATAAGTATAAATTATATTAATATAATTAATATATTTAAAATAAAAAATAATATATATAATATTCAGGACGGGACAGGACGAGACATCTCAATGGTAATCCCGTGCCTATCTCGTCTCAAACTCCTTTCCTGTTCCATCCCATAAAGTTTCGTTTCGATTATTTTCGAGTCGGGATAAGACCTGTCCCGATCATATCGGGACGATACTAGACTAATCGAGACGGATTCAGGTTGAACACTCCTAATAACAATTACACGCACACAATGTACATGATATTAATCGTTGAATTTTTTATGATCAATTTAAATTTGAATTCGATTACTAAACCCTATCTTTATTTGCAAATAAAACCCTATTATTCTTATTGATGATCATTATATTTCTCAATTTAATTAGTTGTCAATAAAACTGTGAACGATAAAATTATTTTTGTAATTTAACAAACCAACAGTTATTAGTTATTCTCCCCTAAATTTACGTTAATATACAATGATGGTGAAGTTTTCACATTCACATATGCAACATATTTACATGGTTTAAGTGCATTATCTTTATGAATATTAAATATCTCCTCCATTAAAAAATATAAGATATTTTTAATTGAATTTCACTCTCAATAAAATAATTATTAATTTTTAAACTAACATTATCTTTTCATATTTACTTCTATTTAATAAAATATTTCAATTTAAAATAAATAAAAAGTGATTTATTCATTAAGATTAAGAAACTATATATTAACGTTTACTTGAATGTATTCAAAGTATGAGGAACATTTACTTGGCAATTTGAACCATAAGGATAGGATTAATACCACTATAATTAAAGGACAAAGACCAGATTATAAATTGAGTTAAATTTCGAGAACTTAAAAGTTGTGTTTTTGTATTTGTATATAAATTTTTTTGGCATGAGACCTCCTAATAATGATCATGGTCAAGTCAAAATGTGACCCTTTTAATGATCATGGTTAAAAGAAAAAAAAAAAAAGAAAAAGACCTCTAAAATTGGTCGCTAAAATGGATGATAGTGTAATCGCACTATCAATAATATATAAGGAAAACAGTTTGCCTCAATATCAAGAATATATAAGATGATTGTGAAGTTAATTGCCCATTTACTTTGGGTAATAATAGCATAGCAACTTTCTCAATTCTGTAGGATTGGAGGGAATAATATAAAAAAAATTTAATCCTAATGCAAAGTCAAAGTTTAGAACAAATTTTCTTCTATATTATATGAAGTATATATGAGAAAATGAGTGGCGTGTTATAGCTTACAACTTGTGCGCGCGCGTAAAGTGAGTCTTTACCATAAATAGTCCCAAATAAGTTTGGGTTGTGCCAACCCATTTTTAATTAATGCTTAAACAAATTAAACATAAAGTACATTCAAAGTTGAAAATGAAATATGGAAACATTTATACATGAAAACATGGATTTTTTTTAAATTCAAAGATAAATTAATGATTTTGACCAGAAAGAATTTCAAGCGTATGCCAATGATATCAAATCAAACCTAAAAGTATATTTTCAATCGCAACGAATTGATATGGTTCGTTTAATTTTCTTCATCAAGAACAATATTCAAGTCTTGCAAAAATATGAAAGCAAGACTTGTGCGGTGCTTGTAAAGGTGATGGTGATAAGACGGACGCGCTTGTTGGGAACAGAATATTGACTGTGAGGGACCAAGATGGTTTGGAAATGTTTGATAGACAAATGATCATTAGGTTGAATGAAATTGGAGTTGGCCTCGCTTCCCTCCACTATATAAATAATCTAGATTATTAGCTTGGATTTGATAGTTTTAAAAGTATAAATTTATTTATATAATTAAAATTTAATCTAAACAATTTAGATTTACAATAAAGTACAATAAAGAAAAAAAACTAAGGCACCATTTGATTTATCTACTTTTCATATTCTAAAAGTGTTATTTTACTTTTGAAATGTGAAAAGTTATTTGATATTATTTTATCAGATCAAATGTGTTTTTAAAAAGAATTTTTTAACTGTGTTCAAACGTGAAAAATTGATAACTGCATTTTGTAACTTTTGAAAAGTTAATTTAAAAAGTGAGATATTATTTGACTATATTATTTTAAGTTTAATCTTTTATTTTTATTTAAAAAATAATTAATTTATTAAAAATATAATTATTATTTAAATAATGATAATTACTTTAAATATTAAATTTTTAGCATTATAAATTATAAATTAAATAATTAATTATGTTAATTTTTTGCATTAATGTATAATAAAAATTACAAGTCTTTATCACATTTTTTAAAATTAAAAATTAAAAAAGTACAAATAACTAGAGATTAATTTTTTAGCATTACAGATCAAATTTTATATTCTTTAAAATCTTTATCATATTTTTTAAATATTTTAAATATATTACATTTATATAATAAAAATTATAAATAATCATAAATTAATGTTCTTTTTAATAATTATATATTTAAAAGTATATTTTATTATCATAATTTAAATAACTTTTAGTGTACTAACTAACTTTTAAAAAAATATATTCAAACACAAATTTTATTACAATAATTAATGTTTATTAAATTAATTTTTATTAAATAAACTTTCATCAAATAAATTTTTAATAAACTGAAAACCAAACACATATTAAATTTAAACCTAGATGGAACCTGGCAATTATTGGTTGACGGAGGATGCTTTGGTTGACTTGTTTGCTCTATTAAGTGATCAATCGATTTTTCCAAGGGTTTGCTTTTATGGAAGCAAGAATAATGTTGATCATGAGAGCCAACAAGAGGGTATGTGTACTGTAAATGTTGACGCATGTGACTTAACAACATTAATTGGCCTTCATTACAATTCACAAGTCTTTCTTCTTGCATTTGTCTTCCTCTTCAACATGCATGTGACGCCCCTTCTCTAATGCTGTATCTTTATCCTTAATTTTTCTTTTTTTTTTTCCAATTAACAATAGACATATTTCTGTTGTGAATTAGGAAAGAAGATAGTGAATGGGGTTGTACAAGTGACTCGATAGCTTGGTATGCCTAGCTCTACTTGAGCTATTCGGGTTTGACGGGTCAAGATTGAGGCCGACTTGGGCACTACCTTGGCATGAATAAATTTATTTTTTAATTTTAATTTTTTAGTAAAAAATGTTTTATAATATCATACTTCTTAATTTATTTCATGTAACATCTTGTTTTTATGATTATCATTAATATTTTTTTATGATTTTACTTTTTTTTAACCATTTTCAAAATTTTAAAGTACTTTTTTAACTTCATATAAAAAGCAATGAATAATTTTAAAAACTATCACTTTGCATCCTAATGTTAGTTTTATATAAGATAAATCTTAAATGAGGATAATTATATTTTTTTATGGTTAAAGAATTTTTTTTTTCATTTTTTTAGCTTTTTTCTTAATTTTTTTTAACTTGGACCAAACCCAACTTAAACTACAAAACAAGCTAAAATAATTATGAATCTATATAATTTTTATTGAATTGAAGTGACTTAACCGGGCATAAATTAATCCATAACACTTGTGGGACTCTTTAAAATAGCAAGCTCTTGTGCAAGGTATTTAATATGGCAGTATTATCAAAACTTGAACTCAAAACTTATGATTAAGTTAGTATAACTACTATATTAATTGAACTAAACATGTGAAGTCTATCTCCTTTTCTTGATTGTGTAAATGACTCCTCATGAATGATACTAATGGCTATTTAGTTGCTAGAAATGAATGAAGTGAATTAAAAAAAAAAGACAAAAATAAAATGATCAAAATGTAAAGATGGATAGGTGAACTATATTTGGAGAATGATACTTTAGTTCATGATATTGAAAGTCACAATTTATAAAATTTATGCAGGATGTGGTAATTTTCACATTTGAAATATATAGTATTGACTTGTATGAAATATGATTTAGTTTATTTTAATTTTAATTTTTTAATTCATGTCACTATATCATATGGCACTTAAACATGAACATTCTTCCCTCCCATAAAAGTTATAGTTTTATTTTTTTTATTAAAAACTCAAAAACAACTACGTATGAGTAGAAGTACTCCGTCTATTTTTTTTCGATAAAAAACAAAACAATACAGGAAACTAGACCATAATGTTAGAATCTAAAGCAGCAGACACACATTGTGGTGGGCTTGAGAAGACCACAAGATCATATATTAGACGCAGAGCCTCCTTGGCTAAAATATCAGCAACCATATTTACCTTTTTACTACACCATAAGAGCATCACACACCAATCTCTACTCATATTTTAGATCTCTTTGATCAAGTCTCTATCCAAATGGCCACTAGTATCTTCCTCACACAGCACTACTAAAACTTCTCTGCAATCAGTCTCAATTTCCACTTTAGTCCACATCATATCCTAAGCTCTCTTGAGAGCCCAAAGCACCTTACAAAGTTCCGCATTTAAACTAGAGCAAATACCAATATGATATATGAAGCCACCCAAAAATTTTCCTGTGTGATCTCTAGCAATTCCACCACATCCAACGACACGTCCATCTATAGTGCAGGCACCATCGATGTTAAACTTAATGGTCCTAAGTTTAAGAGCACGCGACATACTCCGATCTTCTACAATATTATTTGTCAACAACCTCGGATTAGACCATTTGATCACTGTCAGTGTCTGAGCAAGTGTAGCTTGAACACTAAAGGCTTTTTGTTGAAACATCCTCAAATTTCTATTAATCTAGAGTTGTCTACAAAGAATAGAAAACCACATATTCCATCTAAAACCATTCACCAAGAATCTTTGAGACAAGTTCTAGTCCATCCATTCTTCATGAGTCTCAAAGGAGAGAAATTTAGATCTCCACTCCAAAGGCACCACTCTCTCCCAACGTCCCTCCACTAAATAGCAATCATAGAGCACATGCATGATATCTTCCCTGTGATGCAAACATAAAGCCCATGAGGTATCTGTCTGTAGTCTTCTGACAGCACAAAACACATTCATCATAATCCTACCGTGACTGCATAAACACAAGAAAGTTTTATTTCTTTGAGGAATAGGAGCCTTCCATAACTTCCTCCAAAAGCCTCTTCGAGTCGTATTACTGGTAGGGGATAGGCCTATATAAGTAGACTTAATAGTAAGCTTACCACTATTATTCCATCTCCACCTTATTCCATCCTCATCAGGTGAAATTCTCATGCGAAGAATCTCTTTAACCACAATCAATGGCAAAAAGTCTTTAAATTTATGTCTATTCCAGCTGCCCGAGGGATTAATGTATTTATCTATCGTCTCCTCACAAACTTCATCAGACAGTAGGTTAGTAACATAATAGTCCCTCGTGGTGGGGTAGCCAATGATCTTTCCAAAATCTAATATGAGTGCCATGACCTAACTGCCATGCTATACCGTTATTGGTGTCAAGCCATGCATCACAAATTCCTATCCAAGCACTAGAAGCACGTTGTCTAGTTTCAATAGTAGGTATCACATTGTCTCCACATTTATACTTCTTTCTCATAACTCTCACCCATAATGCATCCCTTCTTTTAATCAAACCCCAACCAAGTTTCATCATGAATGCCTTATTTTGTTTATGAGCCTCCCTCAGACCCAAACCGCCATCTTCTTTCCTCTGACACATATCTCCCCAAGCTACTAAGTACATCTTCCTTTAGTTATTCATACTCCCCCATATGAATTGCCTACACTTTTTATCAATCTCATGACACGTATTAACAGGTAGAGGCATAGATTGCATTATGTATGTTATGATAGCAGCAACCACAAAAGAAACTAGGGTATGTCTGGTTGCCAAAGATAAAGAATTTACCTTCCAAGAAGAAAGATGAGTCTCCATCTTGTTCAACACATGTTGATACGTAGCTTTTGTGACTTTCTTATATAGTAATGGTACACTTAAATACTTCCCCAGATCTGTCGTAGATGTAAATCTCAAGAAATTACTTATCTTTGTAGCTTTACTTCTTCCTACATTCTCAAAGAAAAAGATCCTAGATTTATTGCTATTGACTTTTTCCTCTGATATACTGCAAAAATCATCAAGGCAAGCTTTAATCATCCCAGCTTGATCCAAGCTAGCTTCAATAAAAAGTAAAAGATCATCCGCAAAGAATAGATGAGATATAACAATCCCATTCCTTTTAAAGCGAAAGGTAACTAGTTGCCATTCTCCACTTCACCTTGAATTAAGTGTCCTAACTTCTCCATAATCAACACAAACAAATAAGGAGATATTGGATCTCCTTACCTTAGCCCTCTAGATGGGGTAAATTTCTCCCCCTTTTTACCATTCCATAACACTTGCATAGAGGCAGTAGAGAGACACTTAGCCACCAAATTCACAAATGCTTTAGGTATATTCAGTTCCTCAAGACATTGGATGATAAATCCCCATCTATTTCAATCATAAGCTTTCTCAAGTCAATCTTCAAGGCCATAAAGCCTTTCTTTCCTGAACATTTTCGAAAAGAATGAATAATTTCCTAAGCAACAATAATATTGTTTGTACTTTGCCTTCCAGGGACAAACTACACTGATTAAGGGCCACAACCTTAGGCATGACAGTTTTTAACCGTGAGGTAAGGACTTTAGTCACTTTATAAATGACATTGCCAAGATTAATAGGACGAAAGTCTTTCATTGATTCCAGATTCTCAATCTTCGAAATTAAAACAATATTTGTATCATTAATTCTTCCTACCAAATCAAAATTTTCAAAAATCTACTACACCAGCTGAAAAATTGTATTCCCCACTAATTCCCATTGATTTTGGAAAAATAAAGGATTTAAGCCATTAGGGCCCGGGGCTTTGAGAGACCGATAGAAAACAAATTCTGTTTGACCTCTTGTAGAGTAATATCCTTTCCCAACAAATGTAATTCCGCTTGCAAGATTGTAGGAAATCTCCTTCTAAAAACAATGTGATTAGGAGAAGGCGATGTCTTTAAATAGAGGCTTGTAAAATAGTCTGTACCCATTCCTTTCAAACATTCTTTATCATAAATCCATTTATTATCTTCCCCTTTAAGAGCTTCAATCTGCTTCCTTTTCTTGCAATTATTAGCCATAATATGAAAATACTTGGTATTCTTGTCCCCTTGGGAATACCAGTTACACCTAAACCTTTGCAGCCACATAATTGCTTCTTGCACTGACACTTCTTCCAACTCAACCTATAGAGTACTCCCTCTATTTTTAAATATAAGAGAAATTAATCAACACACGTAGCTTAAAAAAAATAAGTTAAGTATAATAATTATATCTAAAAATAAAAAGAAATTGGACTAATTTTTTTATAATTAATAAAATAATTTTTTTAGTAAAAATAAATATTAAATTTATGAAAAAAATTTAAACAAAACGTAACAAATACTTTTTAAAATTTATAATTTCCATTATAAATAAAATAATTATTTTTTTTCATATTAAAAAATGTACTAGTACAACCTAGAAACAATGTGCCATCAAATTTGAAATAAAAAAAATTATAATCAAACCTTATATAAAAAAATTAATTATTATAAAATTTATTAATAATTAAATTAAATTGTATTGCCAATAAATTTTATAATAATTAAATTTTTTAATGTGAGGTTTGAAATTTTTTTAATAAAAAACATACCTCTGAAGTGGGCGCCACTTCCCTTCCATGGTCTTCGCGTCGGCAACACGTAAGCAAGGACGAATGGACGCCCATTGGAAGATTACGCCACGCCACTCTCAGACGCAGCCTCCTTCTCCAACTCCTTCTTACAGAGACCAGACCACTTCCTTTTCTCTGATGACCCGTCTTGCCCTCCGGCACACGTTAGCCTCCGCCTCTTCCTCTACCTCAACCTCTCGATGTGCAAGTCCAAAAGCAGCACAAACGTGACCGAACCCATGCCCCGTCGATCTCGCACCTTCCAGTCATCTTCTTCTTCGCCTCATACCACCGCCAATAATCTCCGTCCCAATTCTTCTTCCTTTCAGCTCACCACAGAATCCACTAGCTACTACTACAAGGACTGGTCTAAAGGCTCCTCCGTTTCCACCGCTTCCTCTCTCTCTAGCCTTAAGGACTCTTTGCCTGATAACCCCCATATCTACGAGTTCTCCGAGATTTCCTCCGCCACTGGGAATTTCCTTTCCCAAAAACACTCCTCTTCATCTTCTTCTTCGTCCTGGAGATGCTCCATTCGCAACAAGGATGTTCTGGTTTTCCAGCGCAAGTTTCGCCGTCCCATGGACATGCCGGAGCTCCGAGATCGGCTTGCTGTCATTTGCCGGAGCCACCATAGTAGCTTGATCAAACTTCTCGGGGCATCGGTCTCCGGTAATTCCATTTATCTTGTGTATGACTATGTTCAGGGTGTGAATCTCGCTGATTGTCTTCGAAATCGTTTGAATCCCAGCTTCACTGATCTCTCTACGTGGCTTTCTCGGATGCAAATCGCCACTGATCTTGCCCACGGGCTAGATTACATCCACCATTTCTCCGGACTCAATTCGAATTTCGTGCACAACCATATCAAAAGTTCGAGCATCGTCATCACGGAGGATACTCTAAACGCGAGGATTTGTCATTTCGGAACCTCGGAATTGTGCGGTGAAATTGTCGCCGCCGAAACACCTTCCAGTTCCAATTCCTCGAAATTGAAGGAGCTGCAGAGATCCGGTAGCCGGACGGTGAGACTGGAAGGGACGAGAGGGTATATGGCGCCGGAATATCTGGCAACGGGGATCGCGACGCAGAAATCGGATGTGTACGCTTTTGGGGTCGTGGTTTTGGAGCTCCTCAGTGGGCAAGAGGCGTTGAAGTACGAATTCGATGACGACGGTGGGTATAGAAGGATGAGTGTGGTGGAGACGGCGAGGTTAGCTATGGCGGAAGAAGGTGGCGCGAGGAAATGGGTGGACAAGCGGCTGAAGGATTCGTTTCTGGTGGAAGCAGCAGCAGAGATGATTCGGGTCGGGTTAGATTGCGTGGAAGAAGATCCGAGTGAGAGGCCGGATATGGGTCGGGTTGCAGTATTGATATCGAAACTGTACTTGGATTCGAAGAGGTGGGCCGAGAGTATGGGAACGGCTATTGACCTGACTGTCTCATTAGCACCTCGGTGACTCCTCTGATTTTCGCGACGAGATTTTTCGTGTTGGAGTTTTTCTTTTCCTTTTTTTTTAATTTTTTTAATTTCTTAAAAAAAAAATTACATTTTGTTTTTCTTGAAACTGTCAGCATTCAAAGAGTGACGAATATTATACGTTGTATATAATGAAAGAAAATCATCATTTTCAGAGAAGGAACTACGAAGGCTTGCAGAAATGAAAGAATATATTTGGCCAAACAAAAAAAAAAAAACAGAATATAATGGCGTGTAAGTTGTAACAATTATGGTTAGCAATTATGTTATTTTCAAGTGCGAATTCATTGAAAAAGAGCGAGCACGGTGTGTGTAAAGAATAGACCAAAATATATTCGAGTGTCTTTGTTACTATATTTATACAAGAAAGGCTAAAAAGAGTGACTTTTTAATGTGTGTTTGAAGTGAAAGTTTGGAAATTAATTTTGGTTATAATCGAGTTATTATAATGTAATTTGTTTTTTTGAACATTTTTACTTTAAAGATAATTTTAACAAATGACATTTGTTTGGAAGTTTTTAATAATAGGCACTCTTGGATAGTTCTTCCACCATAAATTATAAAGACAAAGCGAGAATGATGAGAGAGCAAATACTAGTCAATTTAATATTACAATTGGCGAGTCACTGATTATAGATAGATATTCTTTAAGTAGTTCCAATTTTATTTATAAATCATAATTAAGTACTTTAAAATTTATTAATTCTATTTTAAGATTTAATAAATTTTTATCTTTATTTCTATTAAATATACATATTTTTCCTCATAAATATTTAATAGAAGGTAAAAAAAATTATGATAAAAACATAATAATATGACTTATAAATAAGATTAAAACTTATTCTCTCTTCCCATTATAAATAGGATCACAAGAGTGATTACAAATTTACAATATGAACCCCCACAAAGGGGTCATTCTTAGATGATAAAGTACTGTCCAAATAATTAAGAATCCTAAACTAATTGTGAAAGGCAAAATTATGGTACCTTGTTGCATGATCCTTGAAGTGTGGTGTTACTGGGACTTCTTTTGGAAAGTGACCATGCAGAAATATGCCAAAACTCGACTAATTATGCCTATACAGATGAGGATTACTACGCACAAGTTCCAATCATGGAGATTATAGCCACTTTCCTTGAGTGATCCGCATCGAGTTATCAGCCATACTCCATGATACCTGAAGCATGTAAACATAATAAGCAATATCTACACTATCTGTTAAAAAAAGTTGACTTAGATGCGAATCATGCAATCTCTTGAAAAGTTTATTATTTGATTATTGAAAAAACGATGGCTTAACTCAACAGTTTTCACCTAAGGTTCTAATATGACCGGTTTATTTTTCAATAGCCAAATGTGTGAGTGGATTTGGATCTGAAATTGATGAAGTTTAACGCTAACTACTAATACTTTACATTACTTTATATATATATATATATATATGTAAGACAAAATTTATATATAATTCCTTGTTTTCTCATTTCAATTATTAATATTTTGCATTATGCAGGTCTTTAATTTCTCCAAGCATCTCACAAGAGACGAGTAATTTTATGAATCATCTCTAAAAGAAAAATACCTCTCAGCATTTGCAATAACAAATGCTTGCAAAGCCCACTTGGAATAGCAGACATTAGCGATACGCTTCAGAAATTCACTATCTTTTTGTTTTGTGGCAATAAGCGTCAAAACAACTGGAAGAAGTACTGACCACTGCAAGAAAGAGTTGCATCTTACATGTTAAAGGGGAGATGAAAGTAAAATGATAAGTCAAATAGCCGGGGAATTGATAATCTGTGTCAAGAATTTGTTATTATGCAGACCTGGTTTCCAAAATTATTTGATAAGCAAAAGCAATCTTTGATCGATATGAAAGTATGTCATTATATATATATATATATATATATCTTGAGCAAAGTGTATCATTATGTTCTTCATGGGAGTGATTTCTGGTATATTTGCTATGATTGATTTGGTCTCTTAAGTTTTTTGTCGACCAAATGTATTTAAGAAATTTTCAACTGTGGACAGCTTCTGATACTTACAAGCTGGGCAGTACCAGGTTCAAAGAACATGGCCAATGCATAAGCTATGCCAGTCACACAGTATACAAGACAGAGAAGCACGATGTAGTTATCTGCAAAAGACGATCTTGGGTTGGTGAGAAAATAGAACATGGAGAGGTAAACCAGAGGCTTGATCACTGTATTAAATTGATCAGTTGTGTCCTTGGAGAGAAAATAGGCCAAGCTGCTCATGCCGGAATCTCTCTCCCTCCAGTAGTGTATTTTATCCAGAGAAAATGATCTCAAGGCTGCTATTTTGCATAGAAGAGCTGAAATTAACAATAACAAATGAGAATAAACCACTAATGACATGAACGTACAACGTAAGTAGAGTAGATTAATTAGTTTAGAGCAATAGTAATTTTTTTTTTTTGGGATAATGCAATATAGTAATATATATATTGATTTACTGATTCCAACGAACTTCAATTACGGTCAAAGGTGTTTTGGCCGAATAAAAAGAATATGATTACGGGTCATATTTTCTTTTTAGTAAGCCAATTGATGTGGCTATAGACACCCAAGTTACTTGTGCAATCCAGTAGTATATTCATCAGATTGAAGATCAATTTTATGATTTATATAATTTATAATTTATATTAGATATTACTGCTATCTACTGTTTTTAAAAAAGGATAAACATAAGTTTCAATAAAAAAAACAACCGGATTGTCTATTGTTTTTTTTTTCTTTCTGAGTAGTTTATGATGTATAAATTTAATTTCAATGTTTTAAATTCAAGGGTATAACAGAAAAAATCAAGCGTACATAATAGAAACATTTTAAATGTTTCTTTGTTTGATTAACTTTTTAGTATTTTTATGTTTATATTTTCTTGTCATCTTATTCATGCCAAATAATTTTTTTTTTCAAAGCTATTTCAAAGCTATTTCAAATTGAGTATTATTGAAAAAAGATCATTTAGAATATTAATCATAACCAAGGAATTTAATCTCAAACATTGCTCAGTAATACGTTTGTCGTGAAAAATTTAATCATAAATGAGAAATTTTGTATCCGACCGTACACTGAAATATTACTACTAAAGGGTATATATAATGAATATCTTAGGTTGGTGGTATATTTTTTCCACATATAATAACACTTGTTGCATGAATGATAACATGTTAATATGCAGAATAAATTCAACTAATATATACTAAAAGAAAATAGCATAAGGGTCTAATTCCCAGACCAAGAATATAAAACTAGATAAACTTACAGACGGCAATGACAGTGTATGTGTACCCAGCTACACCAAACGCTTGTTCACTTGTTTTTGTAAGCAAACCTAAGCAAGCTCCAGCAAGCAATAAAATCAGGTAATCCATAGCTTGAATACTAGCTTCCCGCAGTCTCTGCTTACCGACCCTGAAATAATATCGAGGCTGGGAGATGTAATTTACTGGCAACTAACAAAAGAAAATATACTTTGGTCACAACTTAATAAAGAGCACGGGCACCAAACTGAACAGGCATATAGTTATCAAATTATACATAGCCCTTCTGAGGGCTTTTGAGATATGAATCTTTTTCAACTCTTAATGATGAGAGAGCGATGGACATAATGATATGGTAGGCCTCACCAGTAAGATGGAACCTATCATAGTGTCTATCTCTCTCTAATTAAATAGTCTTGTTGATTAAATAGTCATACTTGTCTGATTAAATAGTCTTACTGATACTAATAATTTTTTTTTTGGGCACAATGATGCTGTGAAAATATTAGATACTTATTGTAAATATTATTATTGTTATAAATATTCTTATGCTTTATTAGTCTTCATTACTAATTATTAGTCATTATTATTATTAGTGTATAAGTACCACCTGGTTGTATTTTAATAATCTACATCAATGAGAAATATTTTCACTCAAATTCTACATGGTATCAGAGCCTATGCATCTAAGGTCTCTGGTTGAGGGCATCTAGTGTTTTCTGGGTATGTCTCATTAGATGTGGCCTTTGGAGTGTCCTCTGGCCGCTGCTGTTCATGGTGGTAAAGGATGTTTTGGATCTTACCGTTGCCTAGGGAGGTGCCCAAGGCTTCGATAAGTGCAACCCTGGAGTTCGATAGTGGCCAATGGTGTGTGGCACTCCCACACACCAACTGAAGATTCTACTCTAAAGAGTGCTAGGTGGCGCGTGGGAGCACGGGGAGGACTAAGGTGGCTGACGATGCCTTCCTCTATTGCCGCCATGACATTTCCAGTCCAATTCCAATGTGCCCCAGGTCTAGGCAACTTGTTTTTCATATTTATCTTCTTCTGTCTATGTGATTGCTCTCTGTTTATAAGGATGTGTGTGTCCTTTTCCTCTACTATGCAAAAATTATTATATTTATCAGAGTAATCTTGTGGGTACTCTCTAATATCAAAATTACCCAATCCAAGTCTCTACACATAGCAACAGTGGCTAAACAGGGGACTTTCTTAGGCTCTAACAATGTCATGAAATAAAAACAGTGTGGATCATTAACTCTGGAGCCTTCGATCATGTGTCTAATTGTTTATGAGTTGTTTACCACTTACACCCCGGTGCTAGGAGTATTAAAGTCAAGATTGTTGATGGCTCATTAGCACCTATAACAGGGAAAAGGGAGTA
>NW_026556863.1:0-30500 GCF_029017545.1 Prosopis cineraria
ATTATTTCTTTCCTTTTTCTCTTAAACTTCAACTGCCACAAATTTCTCATCCAACTTATTTTGGCCCCAAAATTCTCATCTACCTTGATAAACATTTTATTTTAAATTTTTTACAAAAAGTATCTAATCTAAAGTGCGAATGTATAAAATGATTGTCATCGTATATGACACGCAAGAGAAAGTCTTCAAAGACAATTTAGAATTGTAAAAAGAAAAAAAAAAGGTTATCCACTCTCCACAACAAAAAAACTTATGCACTTTCTTCACATAAAAATATTAATATTTATTATCACCGATAAATTCAGGTTACTAGGTCTATATTAAACTTATTAAGTTACCGTGCTGATTATCAAATTTGAAGGTTAGAAATTCACCTATTAACAAAGCAAATTTCTTAAGATCTTGTATATTTCACTTTCTATATATAAGATAAACTCAACTTTTTTATTATAGATTTCACTTTTTATATATAAAGTAAAGCTCGTGTATAATTATCACATGCATTTTTTTCCACAAAAAAGTATAATTACATACAATATTATTTGTTAATAAAACTTTTATATTAGCAACCATTTCTTTTTTGCCGGCATATCTTTAGAAGGTACTTTTAAAAGCATATTTATCGTGCCTTTTTTTGGGGGGGGGGGGGGGGGGTTCAATATCGCATTACCCGTTAGACTACTTTCGAATCCTTTGTAGTACATCATAATACAAAAATTAGTTTGCTCATGAGACATTGAACAACAGTTTCCGTACATATCATAACAAAACAGATCATGCTACCATTAGGGTACTCAAAAAACTCTTTATAAAATTAAATGATTAAAATAAAATCTCATGTAATGTGAAAAGATTAAAAGAATGTTTATGCTTAATAAGTAAAATAGTTTCTTGAATTCGATATGATTTTTTTTTAAGAGATTGAAGGTCCTTTTGAAGATAATGCATTTAATAAAAATAATTTAAAATTTTAAAAAAACACATTATGAATAAAATAACAAAATCTCATTAATTTTGAAAACAAAAAGTCAAAAGTTATATGCAAAATATCATTATATTTTTTGATAAAACTTAGTTCAGTTAATAAGAATTTGATTCATATCTTACAAGATTATATATTTAAATTCTATTGTCAAGGTGGGGACATTATTGATAGGTCATTTGTTAATAATTCTAGCCTAGAGATATGTTCAAGTCACAACTCACGTAAATTATCATACTTGAAGCTAGATTTTAATCCCAACACCCAATCACACGAGAATAACATAAATAAACTCAATAAATTATAAAGTTAGACAAACAAAATTAAACTAATTCAAAAACGAATGATGATGCATTTCACGTTCAGCTTAACTCTTGTAATTGCTATATTTTATAAGTAAAGCTAAGCTTGAAAACAATGATTTTTTATTTAAATGGACACCAAGTTTTCAATAACTCAATATTAATTTGCTTATTAGCTAATATTTTGGTACACTTATATAATGAATTATATATATATATATATATACACATATATTCTCAAAAAATTCTTTTGAATCTGGCTCATTTTTGTCAAAAATTAAGTGGGCTAAATAAGGTGAAGGAGGGTCTACAAGTGCTAATGTTATCTTTCTTTGGAAACAGCATAGTGCAAACACATTATTTGTGTAACTTTGCTCATTCTCGTTCTTGACTCATTTGTTAAACCATATCTTTGCTCCACAATATTCACTAATGTATAAAGCGCATCCTTCATCCAAGTACACCATATAAACAAAAAGAAAATTATAACTTCACATAACGTTCAATAGATTTTTTTTTTTTTAAAAAACCTAGAATATAAGATTTGTTGATCGACCAAATGTGTACCTATATGATCATAATGTTATACATTTAATTGATCTTGTTTGATAGTAGCTTCATAAATTAAATTTTAAAATAAAGTCACCTATCCATATTTAATCCGTGAGCTTATTTTCTTTCAAATACCCTACCCAGTTGTAAAAACATTGTAGGAGTTATGTGACCCATATCAAGTAATACAAAGATTAAAAAAAACATCATAGAAACATAAAAGAGAAAGAGAAATGGATAAAGATATCAATAGTTTTTTGTCGTTAAATGATGAAATTATGAAAATAATTAAAAAAAGCCATGTTTATTGAAATTCTAGACCACTGGAAGAAGTATCCATCAAAAGAAAATTCATGAGGGTAGAACACAAAGAACATTTCATTTCCAAACTTTTGTACATAAACCTCCTCAATTTATTATGAAGACCATTATTTTTCAAAAAGAATTGAAGAAGAAGAATCGCAGGCATGAAACGAGGACAAGTTTTTTTTTTTTTTTTAAGAACATTATAAAGATATGGAAAATTACAAAGACAAGGAAAAATGGGGAGGGAAGCTCAAATGAAGTTGGACCAATATCATGTTTGGAAATTGAAACGACAATGTTGAAAATTTATTGTAGAAAGAACAATGAAAATTATACACTTGGAAAATAAAAGAAATTGTAGTAACCAATATTATTTTTAAAAATGACAAGGGCACAAATGAACATTTACCGCAAAAGAAAGAGTGCAAAACAGTGCAATTTACAAATTGTAGAGATTTATCCTACCGCGTTACACCTTAAATAAAATTTATTAAATATATTAAAATAATGCTTGCAAAAAAAAAATCTATTAAAATAATGGAAGTAAAAATATTTAGACAATAATAAATTCATAAAAACGCATCACATTCAGTTGAAGCCGTCGCGAAAACGCGCTTAACGCGTGAAGATCAGACCTTCGATTGCCTTCTTCGCAGGTTCGTTTTGTAACGTCTTTCTCAAATTTTCACCTACTTGAGACACTATAAAACAAGGAAGCACCACACCACCAAATCCACAGGGCCTCATAAACCCTCTTCTAAATTTCTTTCCAATTTCTTCGTCTCCGTTCCGCACACTCTCTCTCTCTCCTCTGTTTAGGTCAATCCGTGTGCTCAGATTTGCCTTCTTCACTCAATAATGGGTCGTGTAAGCAACAATCTGATCGGGATCCTCAATTTCCTAACCCTCCTCCTCTCTATCCCTATTCTCATTGCTGGCATCTGGCTCAGCCGCCAAGCCAACACCGACTGCGAGCGATGGCTCGAGAAGCCGGTCATTGCGCTCGGCGTCTTCCTCCTCCTGGTCTCTATTGCTGGCTTCATCGGTGCCTGCTGTCGCGTGTCCTGGCTCCTCTGGCTCTACCTAGTCGTCATGTTCTGCCTCATCGTTCTGGTCTTCGCCTTCACTATTTTCGCCTTTGTTGTCACCAACAAAGGCGCAGGTCAAGCCTTGTCCAATAGAGGCTATAAGGAGTATAGGCTCGGCGATTACTCTAACTGGTTGCAGAAGCGTGTGAACAACACCAAAACCTGGAACAAAATTCAGAGCTGTCTTCAATCTGGCAAACTCTGCTCCAAATTTAAAGACCAATTTCTCCAGGACAATGTCCAGAAGTTCTATACCGAGAACTTATCGGCGCTTCAGGTACCGCGATCATTGAATTTTTCTTTGTTTTGATTTGGGTTTACATCAAATTTTGAGCATGCATGCCTTTGTTCTTAGATTTCTCTTCACTGCAAAGGGGATTTTTTGCAGAGTAGTACAGTTGTGTTGCTTATGCTCATTATCAGATCTGGATTTGTAGTTTATAACCATACAAGCGTTCTTTCCCCCTATGATAGAAATATGGATTATACAGCATTGATTTGTCAAGACGCCAATTCAATTACATTTTCCCCTCTTAACAATCTGCTTGTTTGAGTAAAATTTGAATTTCCACTCGAACACGGCTCGTATTTGTGTTTTCTGGGCATGAATTCGAGTTTGACTCGCAATATAGCCATGGCTGATATTTGCTTTTAAATATTTCCCAACAATTACAGATAGAAATATAAAAATAAAAAGCTTTTAGATGCAGAAAAAAAGGGTCCTCTTTACCGAGAAAAAAAAAAAGGAAAAGGAAAAGGGGGGATCCTCTCTACTTTTGAGAGACGAAGTTCTCATGAAAAAGCCCCCTCTTGGAAATAAGTGAACACATGTCAGATTACATCTGGGAAAATGTGTTTGAGTTTAATGTTGTATGCTTTTCCAACGCACTCAGGTTCCTCTCGGAAAGAAGATGGGCTTTTGCATCGAGTTGGTTTTAGTCCGAAAAGGGCTGGATTATTCTATTATATTTAATCGTGCTTATTTTCTAAAGCCTTTTCTAGCCATTATTTTACAGTTCATTCCTGCCAGGGTGGCTGGCCAAGAACTTTAGCTTCTTTCTCGTGAGCTAGCATCGTGTTTATGTCCATCCATCCAGCCATAGAAAATTTCCTGTTCCGTGCTGCATTATTGCGTGATTACTTTTTCTGTGTTTTTTTTTTGTCTCATTGGTGGATAAAGATGTCTAATTGACTTAGTCAATTATTTTAATCCTTTTTTCAAATTCGATTATGTTGATCCTTATTCTGGACCTAAATGATATAGACTCGTGTGTGACTTATCTTAATAAGAATTATCGCTTAGCTGCTGCTTAATATGCTTTTCCTTTCCTCCTCATTGGCCATAATTAAAACAAAATCATATTGCCTTTTCCTCACGAAACTCACAACACAAATTGATTTTCTTTTGGGGGGGGGCAACGATGGATTGTGGCTAGAGTCTGAAACAGTTATATGAATTGTCACATCAACACTTAAATGTAGTGGAGCCCTAAACCATACAAGTGGGTCAATGATTGGCAGGAAAGTATCTCATAATTAATTCAATATTTAACATCATTATATGCGTGTTGGTTTTTTCTCTGCCTTCATCTGCTTACCTAATTTTGTTCATGACTTCTTGTAAATGTGCTTTGAAAAATTCGCTGCAGGAATTAATATCAATTTACGAGAGAGAATTACAGCATAAGATATCTTAATTAACACTTGTGATTAAATATATAACCTTCAAGTATTTGAAATATTGAGTACTATGAATCTGACTTGTCAACCTTTTTTATATTGATTGTGCTGTGCAGTCTGGGTGCTGTAAGCCAGCGGACGAATGTAACTTCACGTACGTGAACCCGACTGAATGGACCAACACAGCAAATTCAACCTCTGCCAATCCTGACTGTGCTCTTTGGAAGAATGACCCAACTGTTCTGTGCTTCAATTGCCAATCTTGCAAAGCTGGGTTTCTTCAAAACATAAAGACTGATTGGAAGAAAGTGGCTATTGTGAACATCGTCTTCCTCATATTTCTCATCATTGTCTACTCCATCGGATGCTGCGCTTTCAGGAATAACAGGCAAGATAATTGGAAGTGATACTAGAGGCTGTTACTATTAGAATGTAGATGATATGCTAGCTTTAGTTCATTCGGTTTGCTTGCCTGCTGGATTTTTTAGTGTGTGACATATCAGATATCTTATGCCCGGTGTAAATTCATCCATACTTCTGTTTTTGCATATTATTTTGTTAATTATTTGTGATGTTTAGTATGTATTTCATTCTCGTGCTATAATCTTTTTTTTTTTTTTAATAAAAAGGAGGAGGATGACGACTTGTATTCAATTTCTTGAACTAAAGTCTCATTAAAAAACTCGTAAATAAGTGCAAAAATATATAATCAAATAAATATCTTTGTGATTTGAGTTAATTTAAATATATGTTTTTCAATGAAATTGTAATTTATTTAAGTTTTTTTTTTTACTTTTTTTTTTTCAATCTTGTATAATCATGGACATAATATAATCAACAGAGAAGTCACATTACATTAGAATTGGTTTTGTCAAGGGCATGTATGCCTAACCATTGATTTTGGCCACAGAAATTAAGTATTTGAGTTTAAAATAGACATTTGGCTTTCTTTGTCTATTTCAACCAAACATGAGCGAAGGTGATCAGTGGATTAGCCAAATTTGGAGTAAGTGTTTTTCTAAGGGAAAGACTTGTAGCAGGTTATATACTTCTTCAAAGCATTATTACAGAGCATCTTTTCAATTTTACCTATATTTGAATAATAAATTTTAAATTCACATTAAATTTTATTTATAATTGATAATTTTAGATTGAGGCAGTATTAAAAAAATTTAATATCTCATCGAGTCACTTATAATAAGTATTATTTATCCGTTTGAGAATGTACTTTATAATAAAAATAAGAGTAAATATGGTATTTGTACATAAATCTAATTTGCAAGTACTTAAATTGAAATTCCGTGCACATGGTCTCAACTTGCTTGTGTTGACAATTTTAAGACGCCATGAATTCAAACGTTTGTATTATTTATTTTATTTATAAATTTTTTTAACGTATTTTATTGATATAAAAAATTTAAAATTATCAATTTTTTTCCAAAATTTGATAAACTTTTTAACTTTGTTCTTATTGAATATATTAATATACTGCATACTTTAACAAGGTGATTTCTTTTACCAACGTTTAATGAAAGGTAAAAAAAATTACAAGAAATATTTAATGTTATAATTTATAAATAGGAAAAAAAAAATTAGCAGGGAGTCTGTTAAAAAGAAGAAAGAAAAAAGGTTAGGTTGCGTAGCAGAGGCGTCTGGTTTGCGTATAGTATGAGTCTATGAGAAAGAAATGACAGAAAGAAGTTAAAAGCATCAAGCGCTTCCACATTTCGCTCTCACACGTTTTCGGTTTTCAAATCCCATTTCTCGCCGGAAGCTATGCCATTATGGAGCAGGAGTCCGGTTTCGGTGCCCAGCAACTGTGATCATCATAAAAGAAATTTGGGCTATATAAATTTTTATTTAAATGGTTCAAGATTTTTCAATTTTAATTTTATAAAAATAAAATTTATAAATTTTTTTAATAAATATATTTATCATCAATATGAATAGTACTGATTAAATTTGAATAGTTTAATTTAATACTATAATTTTCATAAATTAACTATATGGATAGTACTAATTTAATTTGAGACTTTAAGTAGTTCAATTTAATATTATAATTTTCATAAACTAACTATTTATATGTACCCTGGATAAAACAAATTTAATATTAAATTTTTTAATAAGTTTTTATTTTAATAAATATAAAATAAAAATAAAAAACTAAATCTAAGCCTTGTAGATAGTTAATTTATGAAAATTATAGCATTAAATTAAATCATCCAATTTTAATTAGTATTGTCCAGATTAATGATGAATATATTCGAATTAATAATAAATATATTTATAAAAAAAATTTATAAATTTTATTTTTATAAAATTAAGATTAAAATTAAAATTAAAAAAATTTCAACCATTCAAATTAAAATTTAAATGGTTTAAATCTTTTTTTATGATGAGTGCGGCAGTGCTCGGTAGCGAAACCGGACTCTATGGAGCAGCTACATAATATGTGGAGTTACACGCACCACTGAAAAACGTTGACCGTTTGATGTCTTAACCCCTAAAGAAATTATTGTATTTGACTCTGGATACAACAATAAGTTAATGGATCACATGTACTGGCAAAGTGAATGGAAGGTGAGATGATCTTATCTTTTCATTCAATTTAACGGTAGGGAGGGGAGGAGTGCCCAGAAAAAATTATTATTTGCAAAGCACACAAGTTTTTTTAATTCTAAAAAAGCTACTGCACAATTTAATTTCCAGAAAACAATGATAATAAATTGAATGCTATCTAATGATTTTTTTTTATTTTACAATAAATTGTTTTTCGTAGTTCTTTAAGAATTAAATTGTGTGGTGATTTTTTATTGTAGAAAAAAATAGAAAAATGATAATAAAATTTCTTTAAAATATATAAATTATAATTTAATCCCTCGAAGTGCCGTAATTCCTCTGAAGTCTTAAAGGACTTTTTTATCACTAATAAATTTATATAAATTATGAAATAATCTTTGTTGAAAATATATAATTTACAAGTTTTGTTTAAATATTCACAATTTTTCTTTTTCTATTCACAACAATGCAACAACAAATAAAAAATTTAATATACGAAGTTATAATTTGCTATTATATTATTGCAAATATAAGAAAGAAAATTATGAATATTTAAATAAAATTTATGAATTATTTATTTTCAACATGATAATTTAATAATTTATATAAATTTATCAATAACAGAAAAGTCATTTGAGACTTTAAAAAATTATAGCATTTTGAGAAATTAAATTATAATCTATATATTTTAGGGAGATTTTATTATCATTTTTTTAAAAAAAAATTGTATACTTTGCAAATAAAAATGCTTTTAGCATGACAACTATAGGAAATGAGAAGAAAAAAAATGAATAAAAGAAGAAAGATTTACAATCCTTGGTTGCTCAGCCATACGTTTGCTTGTATTTCTGGAGCATTACGACTATGGCAAATGGTTTCAATAAACTATTTGTGCCATTTGAATGATATATGCATTGAGTGTGAGACTTGCTGAGAGTTCTTGCCATATTGATCTATCCAGAGAGTAGATATTATGCCATATTGATAATTTCTAAATTTTTGGAATCAATTATATAAATTGACTTGAGTTAAAATATAATCAAATACATGTCCGCCCAACAAATATTTTCTTTAATCTAATTTCCTCTTTTTTTAACACGTTAATTTATCATAATCATTATTATACTTTATAAGATCTCAGCTCCAATAATTTTTCTTTTCAGGTCTCATTTGACACCATGTAACCAATAACAACATAAAGAAAAAAGAAAAAAAGCAAAGCCCGAAAAAAAAATTACAAAGCTTATCACGAAACCACTGAGACAAACAACTCATTCAAAGATAAAGTCGATCTAAACAAATAAAACATAAACTCAAAAAAAAAAAAAAAACAAAATGGGGTAAAATTAGTTGCAAAAAAAAAAAAAAAAAGGACCAGAGCAACTAACGACGTTCCCATCTCAAGGCAGAAATAATGTTTGGTCCAATCAGAATTAAAAGTCCAAAGTTAGGCCCAAATAATACATTAATTAAATAGACCCAATAATAATCTTTTCTTTTGTAAAATATAATCTTTTGTTACTGTTTATTCTACAGTAAAACCAACAGTAACATGTTAAAAAAATCAATAAGGCTGAGTTGTTCCTGTACATCGTACAGGGGCATGCTCTAGTTTTATCTACAGCAAAAAATTAAGAGCAAAACAACCAAATAAAATGATGACAACTCATTGTTAATGTTATTTTTACTGTAGAACAAACGGTGACCTGTATTATAACTGGTAAAAGATATAAGATTTGAGAAAGCCGCATGGGAGGTTGTTCATGGGCCGAACTTGATAATGATTCATGGGCCCTTCATTTTCTCGTTTTGGTTATTATAAGATGGAATATTTCAGGCTTCATTGCATCAAAACCCAAAAACAAAAAAGAAACAAAAAATGCATCTAGAGAAAGAGATGGGAAGCCGAAGCACTAAGGCGGGACATGAGATTTTTCTTTTCTTTTCTTTTTTTTTTTAATGTATTATACAAATTCTGCATTCGGTTCTTGTAGCGAATGCGACATCGGAGAACCTCTATTTTTCAACTAATAAGATAGGGAAATGAGAAGTTAAATAATAGGCATGGATAATACAGACATTGAGAATGAAAATATAAAAAATGGTTAAAATAATTATAATAAAAAATTTTGAAATAAAAATTAAATTATAATAAAAGATTTAATTCAAATTTAAATTCGGATTCCGATCAATGAATGCTTGTAAAAAAACAAAAATGATTTGTAGAAATTGCTTATAAACCGGTGTTATGAAAACGAAATTGAACTAGAAAATCAAGACAAGACTCGATCCATAAACTGGGCAGAATTAATCAAACCGTGAGATATATTTGTTACCGAATTTTGCAAGTGGAGTTCCTGCTACTATTTACCAGTCAAGGCGTACGTATATAACATGCCAATTACGTGATTCGTGTTCTATGATCAGGATTGAAAATGCCTCCTCTTGTCATTTAAAGAGACAGAGAGAGAGGAACAAAAAATGGTTGAGGTGAAGATTCGGTGACAGCAAGAATGACAATGATGATCATGAATGAAACCATTGCTTGCAAAGCACAACTACAACTATTTCGTTGTTTTCGTGTTGAAATATTTGATAAAACCAGAATAGAGAAGAAATGGGGATGAAAGATTTATTGTTAGCATTAAATTCCAATGCAAGTATCGGAGATTGAACACCACATGAAGGACCTAACACGCATTCTTCATTTAATCATGGTCGTGACTTCCTCTTACTGCTCGGGTTTTACTATGATTCAGGTACACGTGTCATCCTTCTACATGATTCTCGAAGGCCCATTCCTTTGATTTTTTCGTGGGCCTCTCTCTACTCTCTCCCCATTAAACCTTGATGTAGTTATTCGTTGGCCGTTGCTTTTATTTCCTTTTTCTCAAAACCATTGTTCACTTTATCAATGGAGATTAGATGTAGCCACTCAAAATGTTGCAAATCAAGATTCCATTTTTCATTGAGCAAAATAATTATATTTAATATTTGACCGTGTTTAAAAAAAATTAATTGATATTTGTACTAAAAAAGAACACTTATCAACGTGATATCACAGTTATTTTTTTTTTATATACTTGTTTTCTGAAAAAGGTACTCCCTCCAACAGTCTTTATAAGATCTTACCTTTGATCTTTAATACAGAACTTTCTTTAAAAAAATTTATGAAACCTTTATGACTTGATTTCAAAAATGTTCTTGTCTCTTTGACTCTTGGTTTAAATACTGCATTTAATTTACTTTTGGAAGGTTATGATTTTTTTTTTGACATTTTACTATTTTTAAAAATGAAAGGACTATAAGGACTGTTAAATAAGCTTGAGTCTTCTACAAGGAGAAAATTATCGCTGTGAATAAGATAGCTTTACGCTCATAATTTGACTTTACTCAACCTTTAGCTGGTATAAGTATAACTATATATAAATAGAATACAAATAAATTTTGAGTTTCATTCTGACACTCATCATTATCTTTATTTAAAAACTAACCACCAAAGTTATAATTTATAACATCGGCATTCGCTGACAAAAAAAAAAAAACATTGACATTCATTTAAATGAATATATAATATTAAACTTATAGCAATATGCAATCGTCATGAACACTACCGTAGCTTCTGTGCAGTATGAAAAAAAAAATTTGAATTTCAATATATAATACAATATACCTTGAGAATGAAAGTGAAAAAGGACAAAAACGTAAAGTGAAAAAAATCCAATTATCGATATGAAAAATTTGTTGGTGGAAAAATTATAAATATATTTATAAATGTTTTTTGAATTTAAAAACATAACAAAATTCAATTTACCTGAAATTTATCCCTTAAAAAAAAGAAAGTAAAGAAAAAACATGGTGGACCACATATGATTGGAATATACATGATTATATTTAAACAAGGAAATTGTAGTAGCTTTCAGTATAATAATATGCTACCGCTTTTCGGGTAATCGAATTATTTATTGTTTTATTTATTTATGACATTATTGTTTCAAATAATGAACTCTTTTTTTTTGTGAGCAAAACAAATGCCATTTTATTAATGTCGGAAAAAAGTATTACACTTACTAATAGACTAAGAACAAACAGAAAAAGGCCTAGAATACAATCAAAACAGAAAGGGAAATAAAAAACCTAGAATACAACCTATCAAACAAAACAAAAACAGAAACAAACACAAAACAAAGAAACCTGCAAAAAAGATAACAAACAACAGCCAATGCCAGATCTATCAGATAAACCAGAAGCCAAAGCCTTGGGATCCTTCAGCAGAACAGCAAACAAAGAGGATGGTGGCATGCCTCTCATAGAAAAAGCTGCCAAAGCATCTGGCAGCATTATTGCCCTTATCAGACACTAAGGATAGAGAGAATTTACTGTTGGAATCCCACAACAACCAAGACTTCTTCAACATTAGGTGAGCAATACATCACTTAATCGAAGATTGCATGTATAGCTGTCTATTGGGAGATGAAAATGAAACATTCTACTTGCCAAATCTTAATGGGATGTGAAGCCCTCTAAAACTCGCTGACAAAGAATTAACTTTAATATAGAGAAAATCACATATAAGAATTGTGAAGATAATTATTCGTAAATAATGACTAATATAAAATGAGTTATTGTTAAAATTAGAACATGTATGGATTTGTTTTTTTTCCAATGATAACTTGTTATTGGTCATTATTTACGAGTAACTTTATTCACAGGTTTTTGGATGTGATTTTTCTTTTAATATTCTCCTTTAGGTTCTCAATATAAGATGAAGTGTGAAAGGTTTTTTTTGAGTAATATAATTTTTGATTATTCAAATTTATCTCAGTTATTGATTTGATCTTTTAAGATTAATTTTTATCAATTTAATCCCTTAACCTCACCTCAATTATTAATTCAGTCCTCATTATTCAAAAAGGAAATAATACTGTTAAAATTTGCTTAAACAAACAACAGAATATTGATGAAGATTATAAAAATTAACAAAAAGTGTAATTATTTAGTTAGAAAAAATATGCTTTAAAATTTAAAAAATAAGAGAACAAAACACAGTGTAAGAAATTATATTGATAAAATTAAATTAACTCGAGGGTCAATTTATTCTCATTTAATTACATATATATGGCAATTCATACAATATACTTTATATGTTAGATTATTTTTAAATTCAATTTATGTTTTAAAACTTAAAAGACTCAAATGATAATTTAAAAAAAAAATAAAGAATCAAATTGATACAAGTTAAATTTGAGAAACTAAATCAATAACTAAAACAAATATAGAAGGTTAAAAGTTTTACTATCTCAAGTTTTTTTTTTTTTGCTCTTAATGTAAGATAAAGTTAGAATAATTAATACTTTTTTAATTTTTACCCAAAGTTATTATACTCGTGAGTTTAAACAAACTCAAAGGACAAATATAAACTCATTGTGTAAATTCGTATCATAAAATCATAAGAATTTATCTATATTATAAATAAATATTAAAATATATGATTGTATAATTAAATTAAAGTATGATGTATAACGCAAATTTACTTAAACATAATTCAAATCATAATAATATATATTATAATGGTTTGTGGGCCAAACTATATTTCATTATTCTCTTCTATTTTTCTATTTTTAGTTTAATTTTAATAAAAATGGCTCCACCTCATTAGTTTTATATCATGCTAAAAATTTGCATATATTTGTTCTAATTCAATTTGGCAATGAGCAAAGCTTAATTATAAAATAAATTATAACTCAAAGAGATGTGCATCTATTAACTAACATTTTTCACAGAGTTGTTTAATCAAATAATTGTATTCATGTTAGCTTTGTGGGAAGAGTCAGAATTTCCATCATTTGTTCTTCGTAGTTTAAAATAATTGGTTATTTTATATAAATTAGATTAGATAATGTCATACTTGGTTTACAAAATTGTTTAATGAAATAATTGTATTCATGCAGCTCCGTCTTTGAAGTTTTGCCGGGGATTTTTCCATCAACATCAATGATGAAATTACAACTAGCGCGTGTGCGATTTTGACTCCAATTGAAGTGAGTTCGTATGATTCACCGACACTTCCACTCCAGTTTAATGAGAATAGAGTCTGCAAGTGAGTGAACTAGATTTCTTGTGGTAAGAGCGTGAACTTGCTAAGTCAACCAACTTGACTTGTGATTTTGACAACAGTGTTTTAACCCCTTGTTTATTTGCTGTGATCATTTAAATTTATCTTGGACCACAATTTATCATTTTTTATAATTTTAAAGTTATAATTAATATTTTTAATAAGCACAAAATAGATTAATTTTGTTTTATATTAAAGACCGGCCGAAAGAGTATAAATTTCAGTCCACTTTATTCGCGTTGGCATACTCATGAACTCGAATTATTCCTTTTTTTTAAAAAAAAAAAATCTTTCAATGAAAGTTTGGTTTCATTTATTGATGTTCTTATATAATGAAACGGTTAGTTAGCAGTTGGCTCAATGATGAGTCCATCTCCAACGCAACGCTCTTAAACTTGTTAGTAAATCTCAATAATCACAATAGAATTAAGCCAATTCATTTTCGATTTTCAAACGTGATTAAGGAATTTTACTATTTATTCGGGTTTGAAATCTTAAATACTATAAAATATTAGACTTGCCACATGAGGATGTAGTTTTAGATGACATAGGTGGTATAGTGTGTGGGAAGATATTCATGGTTCAAATATATATATATATATATATATATATATTGGAAACATTTATCTTGCAACATCATGTGACGATCGCTATTGGTTAGGTTTAATTTGAAAAAGATTGATGCAGCGATATTAATGATGTTAAAATCATAGATAAGGTTCTCGCCAAGAAAGAAAAGTCATTGTAAAATTAGTCAATATTTAGTACAAGGAATTCAATGAAAAGCTCGTGGATTGCATTAATTTGTCAATTCAAATATAATTATCGCATAAATTTGTTGTTGGGAAAATTACAGTTAGTTCTTCTTAACCCAATTTAATTTCAGTTAAAGCTCCTAAGGTTTTAAAATTTTACTGCACATGTGGGAGGGTTGAAATAAAATTAAAGAACTGATTGAAATGATTATTATAGCATGAACAACTCGTATTAAAAAAATAAATAACTAATGAAAGTCAAATTTGCAACTCTTATTAATAGTGTGATATCACTGTAAATTTGCAACTTTCATTCTATTTACATCAATTGTTCATTTTTCATATATCAAATATTCATTTTCATTACACGAGTTGTTCATGTACAAAGCTTTACTTGTTTATATTCATAATAATGTTACAATATTAATAAGATTTACAAATTTTACCTATGTCAATTATTCATTTTTTTATATGTGATGATTTATTCATTTTTTATACATTAGTTATTCATTTTACTAGAAATAGTAAAGTTATTTCAGTTAACTCTTTAATTTTATTTTAGTTCCCTCACGTGTTCCTCTTTTTAAAATATGTCTTTTTTTAATAGGAACCTCTTCCATGTCCTTGCTTTAATTGAATCAACAAAATCCCTTAGCATATATTAGTGAATCATGGTACAAGCTTCCCAAGAAAATTTCCTGCCACGCGCATGGTTTCCACTGCAATTTAGCCCTAAAAGCTATGTCTAATCAGGATCAACAATACACTCAAATTTAACCCAATCAAATAGTTATATAAAAAAAATACATGAGAGATGAATCTTATTATAACTGAAAAAGTCGACAAAGAAGATGGAAGAGGATTGATCAATGAATATAGTACCAAATTATTATTATTGTTATTATGAATAAAAAACTTTCGGTAGAGTGGTTGGGACCATTCACGAGAGAAGTGACGCGCGTTGAATTTAATGGCCGACTCGTTCACTTAAGCAAGTAATGTGTCTAACTATGAATCTTTTTAATTTTTTCATCTTGTTTAGCTTCCGCTCCAATTTCAGCCAGACAGAACAACTAGCTACCTTTATAGGAGAAGTATTTAGGTGAACCAAATGTACTATATTATTTATAGCCGGTTGAATTAAAATGTTTTAAGTAATTTAAATAAAATTTTTTATGATATTTTTTAAATTAATTTTATTTTTATAACAGAATATACTTTAATTTTTTATTTTCTCTCTCTTCACTATCATTGATATTAGAATGAATTTCTATTAAATGCCACCCAAGTGTCATATGTTTATTAGACATATTATAAATGATGTGGTGCACGCAATTTATCTTAGTATTTCTCACTTTTATAGATGCATATGATTTTTTGTTTTAAGTATAACAGATAATAAAATAAATTAATATATTAATAATTATAAATTTATATTAATGATGAGCAAAACTAATTATGGATGGTCGTTTATCATCAATTATTGTTTAGCTAATCACTCGCGTATGTCTCTCTTAGACCACATATTTTGTTAATTGTTCTATTATTTAGCAATGTTTATTCTATGCTTTGAATGTTTCTATAATTTTGTCTTGGTTGTTTCACTGTAAAAGTTCAAAAAATTTTCAATATCACAGTTTCTATTTTCCGCATGTAGATGAAGCTCACCAATAATACCTAAATTATTGCGCGTGCGTGTTAGGATAGGCGTGTGTAAAATTGGTCCATATATATATATAAGGCAATGCGTTATTATTTCAATGAGAAGAACATTTTTGGTACTAAGACATGTTTTGTAACTTAAAAGCGTTTATATTATTGTTATTGTATATTCAATATTTACTAACCATTTAATTAACCGGACTAATTATCCGTTATTTGCAATAATTAGGATGAGTCTCGTACGTAGGCCAGAGAGTTTGAAGAATATGTATAATTATTTGTAAATTATGAATAATAAGGTTATTATATATATTATAATTTCTTGTAAGTATGAATGAACGGTGTTGAAGAAGATGATGCGGAACAAGGCGATGAGGTTTTGGATGGACATAGATGTTTTTCTGTACAAGTTTCACATTTATTATTAAAGCACGGAGTTTCGTTCTCATTCTTGGTTGTGGTCCTTTACATATTTGCCTCTACTAAAGAGACGTGCATCGGTGCATGCTTCTTAATTGGTAAAAGGTACCCTGCACTTGTGATTTTTTTCTCAGTATATTTTGTTTTGGATGAAAATATCAAATATATTTAAAAAAGGTCAAAAGATGATTTACAATAATATAAGTCTGGGGGCAAAAGCAACATTCACCAGACCAGCAAATATAACAGCAGAGCCCCCACATCATTTGGATTTAGTACTAATCATCCTTCTCATTGCCATTTGCCACTAACAAGTCACATTGCCTTTTCAATTTCACTTCACGTTTTCTTTCTCACTGAGAGGTGTCTTTCTTTGTGCTTTCGCTTTGGATTGAAGAAAGAGGCAAATCTACTGTCATCCACGCGCAAAGCAATAAAAGGAAAGCTTCGTTGCACTATCATACTCCCACTTCCCTCCTTGTCTTCTTCGTTAGCCTCTCCCTTCCAATTTTAACCCATCAAAAATGATTCAACAGAATTGATTAGAATGTGAGTAATTAAAATAAGATAAAGGTGCAAACTTGATCACAAACTATTTTTCTAAGAGCATCTGGTAGCCTATACTATTAGATGATGCAAAATAAATCATCAACTTTTAAAAATAAAGCATCTAGTAACTCGTCGTTAACTTTAGCTAACAGATGTTATGTGAGGTTTATAATAACACGTGGCACGACACGTTAGCATGAACTATTTTTCAACGAGCGTTTGGTATCCTCTACTATAAAAAAAGGATCATCCAGCATCTTTCCTTCAGTTTTAACCAAATACTGTTTATTTTCATACTTATGAGGCTCATAAAGCATTAATCTCTCCATCTTCTTACCTTCGTTCTCAATTTCAACTTGAGAAGAAGATGTTCAAAGAGCTTTTATTGAAAGATATTCATGAAGATGACGCTAACAAAGTAGAAAAAATAATTCATGACTAAATTAAGCTAGAATCAAGCTTTTCTAATGTGTAGTAAAATCAAGCTTTTACTTCATTGGTATTATTTTTGTGAATTTTTTCAGATAAAAACTCATTAAACCTCTTCTTCTAGAGCTTATATTAAGAATAAAGCCAAGAAGATTGAAGAGATTAATGCTTTGTGGGCTTCATAAATATAAAAATAAACGGTGTTTGGTCAAAATTGAGAAAAAGGTGTTGGATGGTCCATTTTTTTATAATAGAGGCTACCAAATGCTCCTCAAAAAATAGTTCGTGGCTAAATTTATACATTTACTATACTGACGTGTCGTCATTTACTATACTGACGTGTCGTGCCTCGTGTCATTGTGAGCTCCACATAAATATCTGTTAGCTAAAGTTAACGGTGGGCTACTGGATGCTTCATTTTTAAAAGTTTGTAATTTATTTTACACTATATAATAGTTTAGGCTACCCGATGCTCTTGAAAAAATAATTTGTGACTAAATTTACTACTTTACCTAATTAAAATATGTGATTGCATTCCCCAACAACAGTTTTATGATTCATATTATTAATATTTTTTTTATAACATATAGGTTTTTTTTATTAGAGACAACAAACATAGAAGCACCTCTTTCAATGAAATTTTGAATGCTTTCGATAAACCCAACCCATAGATATACTATAATATTAACTGCACCATAGCTCATGGAATCTGTTGAAATGATAGATACATATAACTGTTATCTGCTAACTATGCTATCGTACATCCACATTTTAAACATATAATATTCGCGAGACAAGTTGGTTGGAGGAAGGCTTGTAATTAATGTATATGCAAAGTGTATATACCTTCACGTTCATGTATCCCTAAAAGATGATCTTTTCTGTATCATCTAGCTTTTTTTTTTTTAATTTCATTGCCATGATATTTTAGGAAATCAGGATATTTTTATTTAACACACTTGCATATATCAAAACTCTGAGCTCGAGGCTTTAAGGTAAGTTGATAGGATTTCCTAAACTATAATTGAGTTCAAACTATTTTGATATATTAGGTTGGTAATTGAACTTTTATTTTTCATTTCTTACCATTTAGTTTATCGAACATTTAACCCAACGGGAAGCATGTCTATGCTATATATATATATATATATATTATGATATCTTGCTCAAGAAATATGTATTCCAATAGGCTTTAGTTATGTCAAGCACATATATAAGTTTGTTATGTATAAATATGAAAAATTAATAAATTCGTCATATACATAAACTTTAAGTCATACAATATTTAAAAAAAAAATTAAAGTCATGCATGGATTAAATCATACATTATACTACGTTCTATTAATTAAATAATAAATAAAAATAATGATAAGGGAATTATCTAAATAAAATTAAAGTTTGTGGGACTTTATTCTGAAAATATAAATGTGATAAAGGTAATTAATTTGGGCATAACAAAGTGTAAGGGGCCATGGATGTTTTTTATTATAAAATATAAAATTTATAGTAAATTCTAATACGTTGAACAAAAAAAAAACAAACAAAATAGTGGAGGCACAGCACAACTGATTCATTAAAATTTTATATAATGCATAGGCAGGCCAAAGAGTTATATTTTTATTAATAAAAAAGCACTGAGGCTAGTATTTTTTTTTTTTTTTGCCGATAATTTGAAATAGACTCATTTGAGGATAGTCCAGTTGGCAAAAATAGGATATACTGGAGGTTAATGGATCAAACGTTTTTCTTTTTATGCAGAAAAGTAAGGAAAAAAACAAAAAACTAACAAATGAAAAATAAATAGTGGGAAAATTGAAATTTTTTTAATGACAAAGCCACAGTAAACCATGCAAGAGACAACAATTAAGTCATGTTAAAGCTTAAAAGACTCCTAGAACCAAGAGGTGGATCGACAAAGAATCATAAAGTCTAAATTTTCATTCAAAGCTTGATGAGCAAGCTGGTTTGTATAATTGTTCGCTTCTCCAAAAGTGTGATTGAAAGTTATTATCTAGTCTTTCATAATAAAGTTCCTAATCCTGTTGATAGATTATGAGAGATGATGGTTTTGGCTAAAATCATGTTGGATAAGCAAAAGGGCTGTTAAGGGTGGCTTTGGTGAATTTTCTATCCTAACAAATTAGAATAAGGCCTTCAAGGATGGCTAAAAGCTCTATAGCTATGCTTGGATAGTAATCAAGATGCTTAGATAAATCCTTAATTTAATTTTCTTGATCATTATGGATGAGCCCTCCACAAGCGATTGTCTAGTGTATGAAGTTTCATGGTAAATGAATTTGATTTAATTTATTATTTTAAACTCGAGATTCTTATTCTAAAAGTGGCTTTTTTATGAGTGATTTATGAAATTTCTCTAAAATCAATGGTATCATTGGATTTGAGTCTTCAATTGGATGTTTTTGAATTGTAGGAGACAATTGGGACACTTTGAACTTGTGTTCTCTCCAAGTTGCAATTTTTGATCATTTAGGTGATCTTCTAATACAAGACTTAATTATTGATAAGGCTTAGTTTTTATGCTTGGGATGTGAATGCAATTTGAACTTACAATGTTTGGCGAAATTGTTTGATTTGGATTTATTTCCTATTTTTTGATATTATTCATCATACAATTTAATTTAAAAATGATGAAGAATATAATTGGCAGTATAATGTAACACTGTCAAAAATGACAAAGTAATGATTGACAACATAATGATATTGGAATTGTTATTGTTATAACGAATAATGACACGATTATTGATGTGATGGTGATGGATTTGACTTTGGTATGATGGAATTAGAATGAATATTACTTGACTGTGACTTACTAGTATGAGATTTTGTCATGTCAAAATGTCATGCATAGTTTGTATATACCATGAGGTATAATGCCCTTCATCTAACTACACTTGGCCAAGGGCAGTGGTGGTGTCTCATTCATCCTCCTACTAATCATGACCGTGATCATGTCATAGGATGTAAGTTGTGATCATGCTTGTTATTAAGGAATCGTGATCATGCATGATGAGGATGGTAGGTGTGATCATGCTACCAAATGTGAATAAGTGGTTGTGAGCATATCCAAGGTTATGATATACCTAGTTTGATTTGAGACACTTTAAGAGATTTGTGATAGTGCGAACATAATGGTGTATATTTCACATGTATGCATTCATAGTTTTGAGTACTTGAGTTAATATGATTGAATAATATTGAAATGTTGTTATTATTTGTTTTGCAGTGCTTTGGAAGCCCATGATTATTGGGATTGTTGTCTCACCTCTTTTTTTTTAATTATTTTAGGTATAGATGCCAACTCTAGCAAAGGAATGGGATTGTCTATTGAGATTCCTTATATCAATAGTGGTTTCTAAGCACACCCAATACTAGACATACTTAGTTGTATGGTAAACAATGCTAAGTGTAGGATTTTAATTTTAATTTTGATTAATGATAAGGTAATCTATGATTGTGAAAAAGAAAACCCTAAACAATTAATTATTTATTTGATACTCACTAGAATGATATAGTTTGGGCTAACTCACATACAGAGAGTTGCATAGAATTGTATTTGTAAATGAGAATGTAATGTTGGGCCATTTATACTTGTATGCCTATTATCGTGAGTTGAGTTTTCAAACAAACTTAAAATAAGATAACAAAATATATAAATCTCATGAAATATGATTTTATAATTATGCCATTATCTCCGGTGAGTTCGTAAATTGGAAAAGATATATTAAAAGCTTTTAACCGTGTGGGTTGTTATATTGTATTTTAAATTTCCATGAGAAGGTTTTTATCAAAATGATCATTGATTATATATTCATTATTTACTAAATTTTTGAAATAATTTATTATTATTTCTTTTGCTTGTTTTATACAATAAAATGAATTTCATGAGGTTTTTACTAAATTAATTTTATTTAAAGATAATCAATCATAATAAAAATTAGCGTGTTACAGATGGAGATGTCTTTAATATAAAAGTATTAAATTTTAAAATAAATTACTTTACATCTTTCTTTTTAAATATTTCAAAATAAGTGAGTACAAAGTCTCAACCAAGAGTTTTTTGTGTTCAGTCCTTCCTTTTGGAATTTTAAAAAATTCAATCTTAAAAAAAATTGAAATAAAATTTAACTAGCTAGACAAGCGCCTCCATTTAAGGCGCTATTTGCCAAGTGTGTGTGTTGTTTTTTTTTTTCTTTGTTGTTTTACAATTTGCTAAGTTTTAAGTTTGGAGTCTTTGTGTTTTGTAAGGATATTAAAGCTTTTAATTCCTTAAATTTACTTCACTTATTAATTTCATGCCTAAGATTTAATCTCTATTGATAAACTTCCTAAAATTTTATAACTATATTCAGTTATCTCCTATGGTGTTATTTCTTCTTTAAATTATAACGATCGTTTGGGAAGGATTATAAAATTTTATTTATAGACTTGATGGATATAGATTAAATATTTGAGATCAAATTAATAATTAAGGTAAATTTAAATGATATAAAGTCTCATTATCTCGGATTTATATACCTATATTTAGATTTTTTTTTACCATATACTATGGGAGGTTATAATATTTGAAAATTCACTGATTTCTAGCGCGACATCTTCTTCGGAAAACGATAAAGATCACAAACATTGTTTTTTTAAAAAAAAAACCAATTTTTTTAACACGAAAGTGGAATAGGAACATAAACAGTCTAAATAAATATAGTTATCACAGAGATGAAAGCAGTGTTTATAATAAAGAAAAACGAAAACAAAAAAAGAAACTCAACCTGATCAAATAGAAGCTGAAGAAAATATGAAATAAACAAAATATGTAAGCCATGTCACTTTCTTTTTGGTTTTATTTGAACACAGCAGTTTTAAATATTCATTATTAATTAGAGGGTTCCAAAAATGCTACATATCAATATCAAATTAACAAATACTACTACCTGATTACAACCACTTTATTTATTAGTATATATTAGTCTATTTATATTTTTTCTATTAGATTTGCAACGTAGAGAAACCAAATCTGCTTACCATGTCAATGCCTCCGTCACTTATGACTCTGATTTTTTAGCCCTCCTTCTCTTCTTAATTAATTTAAATTGTCCTTCGCTTCCCCTTTCTCATTAATTGCCCAGGAACGTAATTATCAGACTTTTTATTAATAATTAATAATTTGATTATATGATGTGCTTATTTTTTTTTGTACAGTTAATTGAAAAGGAAAGGACAGGAAATGATGTAACTCACTTGCATGACATGTCGTATTATTTTCTCTGTTTTTTTTTTTAATTTGTGGTGGTTGAATTTTTCTATAATAAAATATTTCTTGGTGAAATTTTTTTGGATAAGTTGAATTTCAGAGAGTGATCATTAGAATCAGAACATCGTTTTACAATTCAAAAAGTTTTTGCAGATACATTTATAAATTACTTGCTAACAAAGTTCATACACAGGCAATTTGGTCATGCTTATGGGATATGGGCCAACTGCTTTAATCAAAAAACCTTTTGTGGGCTCCTATCCTATAATATTTAACTGTAGAAAGTATAATTAGCTTGCAGACTAATACTCTACAGAAACATAAATTAAAAGTGCAATCAATATATAATTTTTATTAGCAAGTAAATTTTTCCCACAAAACTATACCTTTAATACTTTAACTTCACACACAATATTTCATTTTAGTTCATTAAACATATAAAATATTTTTCCACCATCTAATCCTAACACTGTTGATAATTGAAAAGCCAATAAAACAGTTCCATGATACTGACTTGTTCATGTTGTAGTTGTGTTTGGATAAGACCCAAATTAAGGTTTGAGTGGTTCAAATCTTAGTTTAGGTATTAAAAGTTTATTGAAAATCCTAAAAAAATGTTTGGGAAAAAAACATATTCACTCCGTTAAAAATGTAAAGTATTTTTAACTAAATTTTATTTCTCAATAAAATAATTATCTACTTTTAAACTAACTCTATCTTTTTATACGTACCCTTATTAAACGCTCTACAATAAATATAAAGTTATTATCAATAGAGATACTTTAAAAAATGTGATAATTACATCTCAAAAGATTAAAAATGTTTTATGTTTTTAATATTCAATTGTTCAAAAAATGCCTTATATTTTTTAATGGAGGGAGTACTTACTAGAGTTTTTAGTCCAAACATAATTTGTGTTCTAGTTATTGGTTTTTAACTCCAGTTTGCAATTTTTAGTTTATTCTATCTTTAGCTTTACAACTTTTAATCAATATTAATTTCAAGACTTGAACCAACCCGAATTGGTTGGACTATCACTTGAATACAAAAGTAACTTTGTTTTAATTCATTAACTTATGTTAGGAATTGGACCGTTTTAGGTTGCTTTGAACTATACGGTTTTGACAGAATTGAAGACTGAAGTTTACCAAAAATTTGGAACGGTTGGACACTTTGAACTGTTTTTTCTTTTCACTCTCATTTTAAAAATAATTTTTTATGAAATTTAAAAATATCCATATCAACTCTTTTTGGGTTGTTTTAGTAAAATTTTGAGTGCACAATTTATTTATTGACATTATATAAATTAAATTGCAGAGAAAATAGAAAAAAAAAATTATGTATAAGTTTTGTTGAGCAAGCTTATTTATTAATAAGTCCTACAATATTTATAAACTTTAGACAGATTTCTTAGAATTTGAGTGTAATTTAAAATTTAGATGTAAAAATAATATTACCTTTACTTATTAAGTTATTATTGAATATATGAAATTACATTTATAAAAATGTTGAGATGATAAATTATAAATTACTAATAAAATAATTGTTACATGACCAATTTAACTATTATATATATGAAATTATAATCGTAAAATATTAAAGTAATAGTTATAAATTATTGATAAATAATTATAAATAATTAATATTAAGCTTTGCTAATAATGCATGATCGATTTAATTATTAATATGTAAAATTATAATTATAAGACATTGAAATAATACTTATAAACTATTAAAAAGTAGTTGTATAAAATTAGTATTAAACCTGTAACTCATAATTAACTTAATTATTAGATATGTAAAATTATAGTTATAAAAAGTTAAAACAATAGTTGTAAATTGTTGATAAAATCATTATAAATTATTTAATTTATGTAATATATTTTTGATAGAATCATTATTATTTTTGTACTCTAATTTTAAATTATACTTGAGTTTTAAGATTTGAATGTGATTTTTTAGTGAAATTTGTTTGTAAATAAATATTCTCCATCGGACTTACACGTAGTTTTTCTAATTAGAAATTTATTTGTTTTAAAAGGCAAATAAAGCAAATAAAAAAATATACATATAAAAAAAAAAGGAAACATTAAAACTTAACATGTTATTTTTAATATTTTATTTACTTATTTGTGCATGTATCAATATTATTTTATCATTATATTGCCGATTCAATTACCGATATAAACCAGTGAAACAATAAAAACTATTATAATCTGCTGACATTTTTAGTTGGTCGTGTTAATTTGTTTAAAAAAAACATTGCTTTTAATCCAAACAACCTAATAATATTCAGCTGCGAAACGAAATTTTAAGAAGAAATCACATCAAAATAAGTTTGGGTAGGGTTGTAAAATCCCAAAGGGCAAGAAAGGAGCAGAGCGTGTTGAAGCCAATTCCCAGTTGGCTTCCTATTTGGTGACCATTGACTCATCCTCCTCCATTCCCTCTACCCTCCTTCTTCACTCCACCTCTCTTCCAACTATATTTGCCTTCAATGCTTCCCCCCGGCCTCTGTAATATATATACGCATAGACACGCACATAGTCATCCTACAATGACTTCCCCACAATAATACTCTGTGTTCTGCTTCTCATACTCACGCCTAACTCTTCAATGGCTATTTCTGCTCCTTTCTCTACTTGGCCTTGGAACAATCTGGGCGCCTTCAAGGTATTCAATCTCTCGTTCATCTCTTGCTTCTTCTTCTTCTTCTTCTCCTCCTCCTCCTCCTCTTCTGCTCTGTTTTTTGATATCTGTCATGGCGTTTCTCACTCTGGTGTTACTTGCAGTATCTGCTATACGGGCCTTTGGTGACCAAAATCCTGCACGAGAGATTCTATGAGCGAAGCTACCATTTCAGCTGGTGCTTCTACCTCCTCCTTCTCTACGTTCTCAGAGGTTTAACTTATTTGTTCTGGAATTCTTACACCAACATGCTCTTTCTCACTCGAAACCGTCGGATTCTTCAGCAAGGGGTTGATTTCAAGCAGATTGACGCAGAATGGGACTGGTGATCATCTTTCAAACAATCCTCAATCCTGTTCTCTCTTTCGATCGTCTTTTGATGTTTCTGGTGTATGTTTTTCAATCAGGGATAATTTCTTGATCCTTCAAACTTTGATCGGTGCCTTGGCCTGCTGTTGCTTCCCGCTTCTTCATGATCTGCCGCTCTGGAACGCGAAGGGTCTTCTTGTTGCTCTGGTTCTTCATGTGGGAATCTCAGAGCCGCTCTATTACTGGGTTCATAGGAAGTTCCATGAGGGCTATCTCTTCGATCATTATCATTCGCTTCATCACTCAGCTTCGGTGCCACAGTCGATCACAGGTAATGAATAAACGACCACCACAAATACTGATTTCCATAACCGTCCAAACCTTTCTGGCTCCAGATTCAGAAGATTCTGGATATTTCAGAATTGCTAGAGTTTGTTGCTTCCACTAAGTGAGATTTTATTCAATAATTTATTAATTAATTAATTAATGGCGTTTACGAGTATTACGCACTTACTTATTTTTTAATATGTTTATATTTTTGTAAATATTACTACATACTTTTAAATAAATTTTCGTCTTAAAATATAAAATACTTTAAATAGATTAAAATTTCATTAAATGTATTAATTTTAATATTATCTTTTCTCTCTTTATAATTAATTTACATACTTTCTCTTTTCAATATATTAAATGATGAGTATTTTTAAAATTTTTATTTTTATTTTAAAAAAATAAAGTTATTAAGTATATTAATAAATTTATTGATATAAAAATTTACCTAAAAATATTTTATAATTTGATACGGTGGGCGTATATATGAGGAACATGAATCTAAGTTTCTCATAAAAAAGGAAAAGAGTTGATAAATTGATACTTCAAGAAAAGAATTAGCGAGTTGAACTTTTTTTTCCTTTACCTTTTTGTTTATGTACTAGTAAATTGGAAAGGTCTTGTTATATTTCAATAAATAAAGAATTAATCAATATATTTGGGTAGCTAGCATTAATCAACATATAAATATCATCAATATTCAATATATGATATGAATAGCGGAATTCATTTCTTAAATTTCATGTGATACATGGGAAACATGTCGAATTTAATAAAAAAATTGTTGAGAAACAAAATTAAAAGACTTCATTTCTAGAAATAGAAATTGTGCGTCAGAATTAGAAGAGGGTGTAAATATAAAATATACCCTTTTGAAGTTTATTTTAAATTGCGGTGAAAAGAAACAAGAGAAAAAGATATGTCTCTTGTCCAGGTGTCCCTCACGTCGTGGTTCACATAAAAAAAATAAGAAAAAGAAAAAAAAATTAAAGAAAGTCACGTGGAGATGTAAAGGTTTGTCGTTTCTGTTCAACTTCAAGGGGTGATTTCATTATTATACCCTTAAATATGGCTGTAGTCTGCGGAGATCAAACCCGCTGCTCTGTGCACAAGGCTGAAAATAATTTGAAAGTTTAATGAGACATTGAGGCTGTGCGTTTTGTCAATTTTTGATTGATCATGACGTGGAGTTATGTTACAGCTGGGAATGCGACGCCATTGGAGCATCTAATTTTAACAGCAATAATCGGAATTCCGATCGCCGGGGCTTGCTTGTTAGGATTAGGATCTGGAGTATTGATATACGCATACGTGTTGGGTGTTGATTTCCTCAGATCCATGGGCCATAGCAACGTCGAAATTATCCCCCCACCGGCTGTTCGACGTGTTTCCTTTTCTAAGATATGTGATCTACACGCCCACGTAAGTTAACTTTAAGGCCCTCTATCTCCGTCTCTGACACCATATATTTAATTATCTGAACCGACATGGGAAGTAAAACAAACGGAAAACAAGTACGCATCGATTCCTCCCCCTCCCCCCCACACTTGAGACTAGCATTAACTTCCAACACCACAACTCCAGAAGGGGAGGGGAGGGTGTCAAGTGGACTGATATAATTCTTCTTCTCAAAATGAGAGGGAGGTAGGATTAAAACCTAACTTAATAGAAAGGAAAGTTAAGAAAAATGAAAATAAAAGGAAACAAATTAAAAATAAAATGTTATCACACATTCTATTTAAATAAATAGGAGAAAATAATGAGAGAAAAAAAATAAATGTCATAATGTCTATAATGTCCTTTTATATTATGTTTCATTATCTTTTTAAAAATAAAATAAAAGTACAAAACTAAATTAAAAATTTGTTTTCATATTATTATATTTTAAAATCAAATAATTTAGTAAAAATATATCATTTTTATATTTTTAAAAGAAAAAGTGTGCACTTTTAAAATTAAATGTAATAACACAAAATTATATATTAAATAGTATTTAGATAAACAAAATGAAAATGTAATCTAGAAAAACAAACTTGCCATGTGGCTCATCATTGACACCATCTTCTTCATTGAGGTTGAAGCTGCTAAAGACAAGTCGCTACCTGGTTGAAGATGGGGTCTAGTGCAAAAACAATTAAGAGGTGATAGGGAGGGTAGACAGTGAAAAAAATTTTTTTTTTAAAATCTCTTCACTTGTAAGGAGAATAGTTGAGGGGGGGAATGTAATGAATCTTACACCCCTATTTTCTCCAATTTTTCTTTCCTCTAACTTTTTCTTTTTCATCCAAACAGAGAAATTCATTTTCTCTCCTCCTGTTTCTTTCCATGTTCCCCCCTCCCCATATCTTCTTCTCATCCAAATAGAGCAATCTTGCCAAAAAATGACAAAAGAATGGGTCTATATATTACTCTTTTCATTCCAAATTATAGAGCACTTTTGAAAAAAAAAATTTATTTTAAAATATAAGACACTTTGAGTAAATTAAATTTAAGATTTTATTAAATGTATCAATTTTAATATTAACTTTTATTTCTCTATAATTAATTTCTGCCTTCTCTTTTCAATATATTAAATGATGGAAATTTTTGTTTTGGAAAGATAAGGTTATTGACTGTATTTAATAAGGTTTATTGATATGTGAGATTTTGTTTAAAAGTTCTTTATAATTTGGACAGAGAGAGTATATAGCAAGTGATTAATTAACTTTTAGTTATGATTCGTGGTTAAATAAGTTTCTCGGACATTTATTTCCTGCAAGTGGTTAATTGTGATTCCAGAATTTCTTTCTTCCTAATGACTAAATTTATGCATTTGCTTTCTGTGCTTTATATGCAGATACCACAGCCTGCACCATACTGATAAAGACACTAACTTCTGCCTCTTCATGCCCCTCTTTGACGCACTAGGCACACCCCTCAACAGCAAATCATGGCAATTACATAAAGAAATAAGTTTGAATTCAAGTATATCTGCTATTTCTTATTTCATTCGGCTTGCTTATTATAGTGCTGTGAAATGCAAAACTATGTAGGTTGTCAAATTAGAATAATTATACAATTAGACAATATACAATTAGTCGAATGAGGTGACTAATGTATAGATTTATTAAATGCAGGGAAAAATAGCAGGGTACCTGATTTTGTGTTCCTGGCCCATATAGTGGATGTCTCATCCTGCATGCACGTTCAATTCGCCTTCGCACCTTTACTTCTATACCATAACAGATTTAGGTTCTTCTTGATCCCATTTTGGCCAATTGCCTTGACATCTTTGATACTAATGTGGCTTTGGTCTAAGACCTTCTTAGTCACTTTTTACAACCTACGAGGTCGTTTGCACCAAACGTGGGCTGTCCCAAGGTTTGGCTTTCAGGTTAGCCTGAGAAATCCCCTCATTTTCTTTTCCCATTTCCCCACTATGAATACTGCTGTAAAAGATCAGTACTGAAAGTATTTATTTTTCTTTTTCCTCTTCTGTGTTATTTTGTTTTTGCAGTATTTCTTGCCATTTGCTGCTGATGGAATCAATAAGCAAATAGAGAATGCCATCCTCAGGGCTGATAGGATTGGGGTTAAAGTCATCAGCCTGGCTGCGTTGAACAAGGTTTTGTATTGCGACTGATATTTCATTGTCTTGTGCCTTGTCTAATTCATCTAAGTTACCTGAGTTGTGAAACTTCTGGCGTTATCTGAGGGAGGTTGTTGAGGGTTTTAATGAATCGGTGTGTAAATGTAAATAGATTTCTGGAAACTGACAAACCATTTCCACATTTCGTGCTTAACATAAAAGATTCATTTAAAGAAACGGGAATCTTTCACTTTAAAAAGAACCTTTATCAGCATTCAGCATATCATACTTGCTGAATAGGACAATCTTTTATCCTACAAGTGTCAACTATAAAGGCAATGATGTTCCTTTTTAAAAAATCATTAATGCGATCCTCTTGTCAGCTTTCTAGGGCCTAGCTTTTCCAAATCACTATTATATCCACTGTAACTAATAAATATCAAAAGTTCAAACCAGTTATCGGTGGTGTTCTTAAACAATCCTGGAGATGACATAAAAAATCATGCTTAATTTTTTGGGGGAAAAAAGCATAATTGCAGTTTTGAATAAAGGCAAAAAAAACATGTAAAAAACTTCTTCTTTCTTTCTTTCTTTCTTTTGGTTTTTAACAGAATGAAGCTCTAAATGGGGGAGGGAAGCTTTTTGTGGACAAGCTTCCAAACCTTAGAGTCAGAGTTGTTCATGGAAACACCTTAACAGCCGCGGTGATACTAATGAAATACCAAAAGATGTGGAAGAAGTGTTTCTAACAGGAGCTACTTCCAAACTTGGAAGAGCTATTGCCCTTTACCTTTGCAGGAGGAAGATCAGAGTACTGGTATGCCTTCTTGTTCTCCTTCTCTTCGCTTGTACCCTTTTTATTAATTGAATGTTGTGCCATTTACTTTCACCAAACCTCGCCAAATGATTCTCATTAAGCTACATCCAGAACCATGGTTGA